>NC_028646.1:31103279-31113430 GCF_001406875.1 Solanum pennellii
CTGTGTATGTGTGTGTGTGTGTGTGTGTGCGTGTGTGTGTGTGTGTGCGCGCGCGTGTGTGTGTGTGTGTGTGTGTGTGTATGTGTGTGTGTGCCATAAAAGTAGAAGATTATGTAATCTTCTTATACAAAGGGTCTATATACTCGATATGAATTTATATTATATTTATGTAAACCTCAAGATGGATATAGAAGAATGTTTAAAAGTTTCCACGTAATAACCTATGATTATAATGATAAATGCTAAGCAGCTAGTACTAGTCCTCTTCAAGGACGACGACGACGGTTACGTCTAGGGGGTACATCCCGATTGTGACAAATTGAAAGACCATGTGAACCAATTATTTTCATATAGCACATAAATTGAACATTTTGGTCTAGAGTGGGTGCCTATAATAGATTTCACTAGGTCAAATACACATGATGCAAATAAACATAGTGTACCCGGAATAGTTTTTTTAGGTTTAGCATCTATATGGAAGGTATCTAGACTAGCTTTACTAGAGCAGACAACTCAAGGAAGGGAGGGTCAGGTTACCGGTGGCATAGTAATTCTGACATAAGTGGTGGTCCAACCCCGCCTTACATGTGTGATAACCTAGAATCAGGAGTGTAACTGCACACTAACTCATCCTAGACAGAAGTCCTATGTAACGTATCCAGACACACAATGTGTAACAAAAATTCCAGAGACTCAAAGGGTGTGTGAGAGAGAAATTTTATATATACAATACATAGTATCAAAATAATGAATAATTGAAATAGCCAACAAACATAAAATTTAACCAAATAATCAAAATAGGCAAATACAGTCAAAGTACGAAGCTCGGATTCTAAAAAGTCCACAGTGGAGTTGCAAGATCTTTCACACCTATTCCATTTATGTTTTTGAAATTGTAAATAATTTGAAAAAAAAAAGTAAAAGAAAAATATTTTTTATTTTTAGATTCGCCACTTGGAATTGAGTTTTTTAGGTGTTCCATTTCACCGAATAATTCCTTAATTAAAACAAAAAAAATCTTTATTTTTAGTCTACGAAAAACAAATATCGGGTAAGGATATCTATTGATAAGACAGAACGTATGAGACATCCCAGAGTCTCGTGGTTGTAGAATGATCGCTCTATTAACTTATATTTGGCTCAACATAACTTTTTTGGATTTAAAATAATATATTTATATTAGTTACAATTTTTCAATGAAAGAAAAAAATTTAATTAGCCTAACGTAACACACATAAAACCGTTTTTTTTAAAAAAAAATACACACCAAGGATCGTAACCGAACAAATGGTGCTATTTGAATTTTATTTTATTATATTTTAAGAAAAAAGAAGAAAAATTTATAAGTAATTAATAAATTTTTTTAGTAATGCTAAAAATGAATAAAGAAATATGTTGCAACATATAGACAAGAAAATGATGATATATATATATATCAAAAGAAACAAATATTATATATGTAACACTTCAAAAATCCAAGACGTGTTCTAGAGCCTAACATAAGTGTCATAAGGTCTAGACACTGTTCTAAGGTCCATTTTAATAAATATAAGTCAATTAGGAAGTCTAGAAACAAAAACGTCCATGACGTCATGAAAGTAGGTCAAAGAGGTACTAGCGTGCCTTAGCCTATTTGACTAGCTTTTAGAAATCAGAAAATGATGAAAATTGATGGAAGGGTGTCAACATGTGTTTAAGTTGATTCAAAGTCGAAACTTCCAGGTACAACTCCTCAAGGACCAACCAAGGACCCTTGTGTATGGATTCAAACACTGCCTGGGCAGTATGCACCCACGAAAGGGGATCGACGGGGCGTGTGTTGATCGACGGGGCGTGGATGCTATCCGTTGACCAACACTTAGAAAATTCATTGTACGCACTTATTTTCACGGTCTCTTACCAAGACTACGGATGTGAAGCATGGAAGGGAGGGTGGTCGTCGATTCACAGATGGACCGTTGATCGAGGTCTCTTCTGCGAGGGTCCAGTTTCCTGCAAGTTTTGACTAAGTCTTAAATAATAAATTAAGGGGTTTGGTGGTTATTTAGGGATTAAGGGAGTTCTAATTAAGATAATTAACCCCCCCGTATAAAGACCCCAACCCCATTAGACGAATGACAACTCACAGAATAAAACTTTCTTCCTTCTCTATTGTTTTTCTCTCTAGTGGAAAACACCATTAATGACCAAGATATGGGAGGTTTTTGGGGCTGTAAATGGAATATTTCACCATAAATTCTTCATAAAACATTAAATTATGGGATCTAATTCACCTTTCAGACCTCTTTCCTCAAAGGTTCCATGAAATTGATTTCGAAAGTTGAGTTTTCAAGTGGCTTTTCATCCAATACAAAATTGATTTTATGATTGTTTTTTTTTATGATTTATATTTGATATTTTGAATATATTAACATTCATTCTAACTTAATTATGATATATCTTTATGGTTTGGTCTAGTTTGTAGAAGATGACCCTTAAACCTTAACCGTAAGTTTGATCTTGATATGAATTAGGTTGTATTGGTTCAATTGACTCGTTTATTTGTTGAAATATTACTAGATATTGTTGTTACACTAATCCTGAATGAATTAGGGTTAATTTTATTCTTTCCATTCTAGTTATTGAGAAGATGATCTAGGTTATAAAGTATACTGTGAATTGAACTAAGTATTTTGTCTTAAGCTATGATTTAGTATTGAATTGTTATGTAGTCGATATTCTAGCCTTGTTATCATGTTGATTATTGACTTAAGATGATGTATACCCAAATTGGTTGATTTGAGGCTTTATGTTAAGACGTTGATGATGAACTATGAAGGAGACTTGGTATGTCTTATGATCCCTTTCCTTTACTTCAAATTGATGTTAATTGTGATTAAGTCATGATGTTGTATTGGAGTATTCCTTGTATTAGGATTGATAGGGTGGTATGATCTTGAATTGAAATGTCTTGATTATGATTGTGAGGTGTTGGCTTATGATGTAAATGTTATAAGGATAGTTAACGATTTACCAATGTGCCTTATCATGATATGAAGACATGATGTTCTAACTTCACTTATATGAATTATAATAAGAAATGACAATACTCATGCAATTTTTATTGAGTTATGACGATGATGATGTTATACAAGTGATACACATTATGACCTACATTAAGTTAAGATGATTAATAAATATATTAAAGCCATTTCAAAAGGTACTGTGGCTTAGCACCGAGTGAACTAGAGTGAGGAGTCTCCCTTCCCTCATTGGGATGGTAGGATCACTAACATACTCTTGAGATTAGAGATTACAATGCACGTAGCATAAAGAGGGTCCCAACTATATCTCCTAGTTCATGAACTATGTTGCCCCCATAGGAATACTAGCTAGTGAACCCACGTAGTAGTTATGTTCATTTTTTGGTAATACCTTGGCAAGTAGTCCGCCTTCTTCTGGTGTAGGGTTCAATGACACCAGATTCCACATTAGCTCGTGTGGTCTATGTCGGTTAGGTCAAGATGTTCCCAAAAGGTAAAATGAACTAAAGGAATGAACTCTAACTACTATAACCTAAGGGGTCTATCTTAGTCAAGGTAGAGGTATAGGACTCAACCTAAGTATTGCACTAGTTAGCCTTAATCAATATGAATTGTGTGATTGTTAACATGGGTAACTACATCCATAACTAGGGTTGTGGCAACCATGAGTAAATAACAAGGTAAAAACTAACTATAATAACAATTCAAAAATAGTGTCTTGCATGTATTGATAATTCTTTCATTTAGAAGTCTTTTTAACGTGTGCACGCGTTAGAACTCACCTTGTTTCAACTTGCCGGACCAAGGAGGTAGATAATAAGAAAAGAATTATCAACGTAGAATTAGTATACACTATTTAATAGGCTAGTGTCGATTGGTGCAAAGTAAAAACTAAGCCATACATCAATTATGATGCTTAATATGAGGTAAACGTAAGGTTTAGTAACGCATACACATGTAGCCGAACCAAGGTGCAGAGTGAAATTTCCTAGCTTCCATACAAAGGAATTAGGGATACATAACTTACCACTTTGCATGCAAGATACTAGGAAAGGATTGTTATAGCTAGAATTACCGTGTTGTGAACGTGTGTGGAACACTTATGCCCTAGTTACTCTCATCACTTGATAAATATCAAATATTCATACTTGCATCTTGTTTACTTAGAAATATTTAATTCCTTTGTTATTTAAAACCCCCCATTTTATTACCTGTTTTCGGGAAGGACTTGATTAAATAGAAGTAATTGTAGGTTAAAATTGAGTCTAAATCATTTTCCTCGTGGGATCGACCCCAACCTCATCGTTGGGTTATTTACATGATATGACCTCTAATACTTCTTTTCGAGAAGTAAATTTGAGTGTATCATGTATACCTACCACAATAGTCTCCAACTTGTGTTACTCAAAAGGAGTTGAAACTCCGACGAAGAAGGTGGTTAGAATTGTTGAAAGATTACGATATGAGTGTTCTCTATCACCCCAGCAAGTCCAATGTAGTTTCGGATGATCTAAGTCGTATGACTATGGGTAGTGTATCTCACATAGATGAAGCCAAAAAGGACCTACTGAGAGATGTTCATAGGTTGGATAAATTGGGAGTTAGGTTGGAAGATTCATCGAACGGTGGTTTGATGGTCCATCGTAACTCCGAGTCATCGTTGGTAGTTGAGGTGAATTCTAAACAAAACCTTGATTAATCATTGATGGAGTTGAAGGAATCCGTTCTTAGCAAGCTAAATAACCATGTTAATGTGTTGAGGAACTGCATCCTTGAGGAACCCCATGTTTCACGTTACTCCATTTATCCGGGTTCGACGAAAATTTACCATGACCTTAGGAAGTATTTTGGTTTGAAGGTTTAAAAAAGGACATAGCGGAGTTTTTTGCTATGTATCCAAATTTCCGACAAGTGAAAGTCGAGCATCAAAATTTGGGTGGCTTGCTACAAGAAATACAAGTTCCTACTTGGAAGTGGGAAGACATCAATATGGATTTTGTAGTGGGTTTACCTCGTACTCAAAGTCAACATGACTCTATATGGGTGGTTATGGATGGCTTGACCAAGTCCGCGCATTTTATTCCTATCGGGTCTACTTATTTTGTGGAGGATTATCCAAGGATATTCATAGATGAAATTGTGTGTCGCCATGGTATTCCGTTATCCATCATATCAGATAGGGGTGAACAATTTACATTTAGGTTTTGGAGGTCATTCCAATAATGGTTGGGTACTATGGTAAAGCTATGTACAGCTTTTCATCCCCAAACAGATGGTCAAGCCAGAGCGTACTATTCAAACCCTTGAAGATATGATTAGGGCTTGTATTATTAATTTCAAGGGAAATTGGGACAAGCATTTTCCTTTGGTAGAGTTTGTTTACAATAATAGTTTTCATTCATCCATATCCATGACTCTTTATGAAGCCTTATATGGTAGGAGGTGTAGGTATCCTATTAGATGGTTTGAAGTGGGTGAGCCTTCCCTTCTTTGTCCCAATTTGATTTATAAGACTTTGGAGAAAGTTCATATTATAAGAAATACTATGCTGATCATACGAGACAGGATTTAGAGTTTGAATAAGGTATAAAGTGTATTTGAAATTTCGCCTATGAAAGGGGTGGTTAGATTTGGCAAGGAAGGGAAGTTGAGTTCTCATTATGTGGTTCCGTATGAAATCTTGAAAAGGGTTGGCAAAGTTGCCTACGAATTGAACCTTACTTGTGAATTGGCTTCAGTTAATCCGGTTTTTCCGTGTTTCTATGCTTAAGTAGTGCATCGGTGATCCCGAGTCTATTCTTACTATTGAGGGTCTAGGTGTGAAAGATAGCCTGTCTTATGAGGAGCTCCGGTTCAAATCCTTGTTACACAAGTGAAGAGGTTAAGAAATTAAGAAGTTGCTGCCGTAAAGGTATTATGGAAGAATCACCTAGAGTAGGGTGCAACATGGGAGCCCGAGGCCGACATGAAGTCCCGTTACCTACATCTATTTGATAACTAAGGTTAGTAGTTCTTACTAATAATGAAAATAATGAAAAGAAAATTGAAGTTTCTTAATTTTTGATGACGTTATGCAAAAGGTGCATTTTTTATTTCATTACAGTGAATTACAGTGAAATATGTGGATTAGATCTTAAAATTGCAATTTTGTTTGTTTTGAATCATGTTGTGCATTACGATATGGTGAGTCTTTACAAAATGATACATAGCTTATTGATAGGTTGAACTTTTGCATAATCGACTCATAATTGCTACGTTGACCTCGTGTTGTTGGGAGAAGAATGTTCCTCATAATGAATTGTTGATCCTTCTATGTGGTAATTGAAGCTTTTCGAATTGCCTTGTGTAAGTGATATGTTTTATAATCATATAAATTTTTGTTGGTTGGGATGCTAGTTTCGAGTGTATTCCTTCCTTCAAAAAATTTTAGTGACATTCGGGGACGAATGTTCCTATAGGGGGAATAATGTAACACTTCAAAAATCCAAGACATGTTATAGATCGTAACATAAATTTAATAAGGTCTACACACTGTTTTAAGGTCCATTTTTAATGAATACAAGTCATTTAGGAAGTGTTGAAACAAAAACATCCAAGAACGTCCATGACATCTGGAAAGTAGTTCAAGGAGGTACTAGCGTGACTTAGCCTATTTGACTAGCTTTTAGAAGTTGGAAAATGATGAAAATTGGTGGAAAGGTTTATAACACGTGTTTAAGTTGATAAGTAGTAGAAACGTCCGAGTACGACTCCTCAAGGACCAACCAAGGGCCCTTGAGGAGTACCCTTGCGTTTGGAGTCAAACACTGCCTAGGCAGTGTGCACCCACGAAATGGCATAGACGGGGCATGTGTTGATTGACGGGGTGTCGATACCATCCGTCAATAAATGCTTATCCAATTCATTAGAGGGACTTATGTGCACAGTCTCTTACCAAGATTACGGATGTGCATCACGGAAGGGTGGGTGGTCGTCTACTGACATACGGACCATTGATCGAGGTCTCGTCTATGAGGGTCCAATTTCCTGCACATTTTGACTAAGTCTTAAATAATTAATTAATGGGTTTTTTGGTTAGTTAGGGACTAAGAAAATTCTAATAAGTTAATTGACCCCCCATATAAAGACTCCAACCCCATTAGACTAATTACAACTCATAAAACAAAACTCATTTCCTTCTCTCTTCTTTCTCTCTTTGTGGAAAACAATATTGAAGACTAAGCTAGGGGAGGGTTGTGGGGGCTGTAAAGGGAAGATTTCACCATAAATTCTTCATCAAACATCAATGTATGGGATCTAATTTTAATTTTACACTTCTTTCCTCAAAAGGGTTCCATCAAATTGATTTCCAAAGTTGAGTTTTCAAGTGGGTTTTCATCCTATACGAAATTAATGTTATGAATTTTTTCGTTTATGATTTATTTTGGATATTATGAATATATTAACATGAATTCAAACTTAATTATGATATATTTTTATGGTTTGGTCTAATTTTTAGATGATGACCCTTAACCCTTAACCCTAGGTTTTGATCTTGATATGAATTAGGTTGTATTGATTAAACTGACTTGGTTATTTGTTGAATTACTAGTAGATGTTGTTTTTATACTAATAATGAATTAATTAGGGTTAATTGTAGTCTTTACATGCTATTTCATGAATAGATGATTTATGTTATAAAGTATATTGTGAATTGACCTAAGTATCTAGTCTTAAGCTATAATGTTGATTATTCACTTGTGATTATGTATACCCAAATTGGGTTGATTTGAGGGTTTATGGTAAGACCTTTATGATGAACTATGAAGGAGACTTGGTAAGTCTTATGATCCCTATCCTTTACTTAAAATTGTGGTTACTTTTGATTAAGTCATGATGTTGTATTGGAGTATGCCTTCTATTAAGATTGATAGGGTGGTATAATGTTGAATTGAAATGTCTTGATTATGATTGTGAGGTGTAGGCTTAGGATGTGAATGTTTTATGGATGGTGAATGATTTACCAATGTGTCATATCATGATATGAAGATGTTAATGTGCTAATCTCACCTATATTAATTGTAATGAAAGTACAACACTCATGCAATTATTATTGAGCTATGATGATAATGATGTTATACAAGGATTAGACCTATGACCTACATTAAGTTATGATATTTAATAGAGGCATTAAAGACATTTCAAAAGGGACTCAAGATTAGCACCGAGTGAACTAGAGTGAGGAGTGTCATTTGTCACATAGGGGAGCTAGGATCACTAATGTATTCTTGATATTGGAGACTACAATGCTCGTAGCATAAAGAAAGTCCCAACTATATCTCCTTGTTCTTGAACTATGTTGCCCCCGAGATGAATACTAGCTAGCGGATCTACGTAGTTGCTATTTTTATTTTTCGGTATTACCTTGGAAGGTAGTCCACCTTCTTCCGGTGTAGGGCTCCACGACACCAGATTCGTCCGTTAGGGCAAGATGTTCCCAAAAGGTAAAATAAACTAATGCAATGAACTCTAACTATTAATACCTTAGGGGTCTAGCTTAGTTTAGGTAGGGGTATGGGACTCTACCTAAGCATTGCACTAGTTAGCCTTGAGGGGAGTCTTAGGAGGATGTTCTTATGTATGAATATGCTTATGATGATATATGATATGTACATTATGAACTTGCACATTGTTGATACTATATGATGATTAGTTTCACTTATGTATATGTGTTGGTATATATGGATAAAGTAAGATGATATGTACTCTTAAATGCTATGTTATGTGAAGTAGGATGCTGGTCATGATTATTGTTGGGATACTTGATTGAATAAGGTTATGGGGATTTGCTTGGTCATTGTACTTGGACTTGTTAGGGGATCATGGATAATTGTATTTATTTGGTTATGTTGAAATTCACTCTTATACATGCTTGTTGCTAATATGACTTGATGATAGAGTTGCTTGAATATGTATCCGATTATATGATAAGCATGTTGATTTGACTAGTTTTGATGTTGTTGGTCTTGTGATGTACAATACCTATGACTTAATGAACATGCATTATTGGGTTGTATGGTCTTGTTGAATGTTCATAAAGGTTTTAAATGAAAAGTTCATACTTTATGAAATGTCCCTTTTCTTAGCATGTTTTCATAGTATGTGTGCATATGATCTCATACTTAGTACAAGTAATGTACTAACCCCATTTCTTCCTTTTCCCCAACATTTTGGGTTTCGGTCGTTGAAGTGCTTTGAAGACGACTTGAAGAAGGCTTAGATCTCTTATTCATCCAAGTAGGATAGGTCCTCAACTTCCGAGAGTGATGCCACTATCTAGCTAATGAAGTTGTTTTGATTTTAAGACTATTATGTTCTTTCTTTTATATTTAGTATCAAGCATTGTATAGACCATGTGAGGCACTCTTACTTTGATGTATCGGTTATGCCCAAGTTATTGGGTATGAAATGAGACGACTATTATGAATATGTTATATTTTATAAACTTATGTGCAATGAAAGTAGAAGACTAAGTAATCTTCCTATACGAAGGGCCTATGTATACTCGATATATATATATATATATATATATATATATATATATATACTATGTGTATGTAGAGGTCTATGTAAACCTCCGAGTAGAAGAAATGAAAAGTTTTAAATTTTCCACTAAATTTGACCTATGAATGTAATGATGTTAGATAATAGGATAGTTTTAGTCCTCAATGAGGACGTTGTTGACGGTTACGTCTAGGGGCTATTCTTGAATGTGACAATATATTTAAGTATTACTACTTAACAATAACAACAAAAGAAAAAAAATCATTTTTTTTGTTGAATAATATTTGTCTCCTTTCAAAACAAGTAGCGTTATACTAGTTTTCATTATTATTTTTTATAGATAAAATTCCATACCATACCATTTTAGTAAAATATCTGTTTTATACAAAATGACCACATTGTTCTCTTTGAAACAAGATTGCGAAAATAGTCAATTTTATCAAATAGTTAGATTACAAAGCAAAATTTGCTGATTTCGTATTTTTATTTCAATTGGCATTCTATACATTTATTTTAAAGAAAGAAAAAAATATAATTTATTATAAGACCATATTCTCATTTTTTAAAAAAAAAATTACCAAATTT
>NC_028646.1:31113496-31134088 GCF_001406875.1 Solanum pennellii
TATATATATATATATTGCAAAATAATAAGATTTACATTTTTTTCCAAAAAGTGAATAGTTTTGAGTAAATATCTTAAAAGATCACTCAACATTAGGAATTGATCTAGCAAAGTCATTAAAGTTTGTTTTGTATAAAACAAATCACTCAATATAGATTTTTATATCAATAAAATCATTAAACTTTAAGAATTGATCTTACAAAGTCAATAAAGTTTGTTGGTATCAAAAAAATCACTTAACTTAGATTTTATATCAATTAAATCACTTAACTTAGACATTTATGTTAGTAAAATCATTACACAAAATTGATCATTATTTATTTTTTGTTTCATATAAAATAGACCCTACAAATAAATAAAATTAAGAAAATTAATTTAATTTTTTTATGAGAAACTTCTCTTGTGAAACAAATACTTTTTATCGTAATATACTAATTACTAAATAAAAAGAAATAATTAGGAGTTATATTTATTGGTCCACTAGTGTATGTTTTTGAGAATTAGCACAAATAAATTATCGATTAAATTTGTATTCACAAATCTAATTAGGACTCATTAGAGAATAAGAGTACTAAAATAATATTTAAGATTGTGACCTCAATTAACTTTCTAATTATGTTATAACTTACAAGCTTTTCTTTAACACAAATGTCTAAGTTGAATGATTTTATTGATATAAAAGTCTAAGATGAGTGTCTTTTTTTCATACACAACAAACCTTAATGACTTTGTTAGATCAATTCCTAAAGTTGAGTGATTTTATTGATATAAAAATCTAAGTTGAGTGATTTTTTTGATACAAAACAAACTTTAATGACTTTGGTAGATCAATTCCTAAAGTTGAGTGATATTTTAAGATAAACTTCATATATTTACATTTATTTGCAAAAATGAGCTGATTCATTCTTTTTATTAAACGGCCAAATACATAAACAAATCCCTAAACTTGTTGGGTTTATTTCCTCAGGTATCTCAACTACGTCATTTTTCAATTGAATCATTGAACCACCCATAATTTATTTCTTTAAAACACTGTTGGTTGATTTTTATCAGCTTTTCTATTGTAAATGTCTTCAATTGTGTTCGAATTGTAATAATTTTGATTGAAGGAATGAAGACAAACCGTGTTAGTCTCATTTGTTTTCTAATTTGTTCAAATGACTTAAGTAAAACACAATTATTCTCAAACATTTTCACTATCAATTGGACTAATGATTTGTGGAACAACATATGTATCATCTATCAATACCCCTCACAAATCAGGTTCCACATAAGACAACGGTGTTTGTTTAAACGGAATAAATTATGGGGGTTCAATGATTCAATAGGAAAATAACGTAGTTGAGGTACCTGAAGGAAAAAACCCAACAAATTTAGGGATCTGCTTATGTATTTGGCCTTATTAAAATGACCAGATTTACATTTTTGGCAAAAGTGATTAGATATACATTTGTTTGCAAAATAACCAGATTTATTCTTTTTGTAAAATGACCAATTTTACATTTTCACAAAAAACACCATTTTTTTTCTTTTTTTGAGTGACCAAAAACCAAAAAATTTAAAAAGACATTGAGATTGTTATTTTATTTATTTAATTAGCAAAACATAGGTTTACTTATTAATTCTTTAATGAGGTAAAATTAAAACAAACACCAGTTAGTAATAAATATATATGTATATAATAATAAACATAATCACATGAGAATCACAATAGACTTATCTAAATAAGAAAAAACTTAATGCAAACTAAATAACATAATAATAAACTTAATCACATGAGAATCACAGTAGACTGAACTAAATATATAAAAAATAACTTAATCCAAATTAAATGACATAATAATTAGCATAATCACATGAGAATCACAATAGACTTAACTAAATAAAAAATCTTAATAATAACAACTTAATAAAAACATAAAAGAACATAAACATCAATTCAAGATTACATGTGAAATGTAAAAAGAAAACTTAAAATTGATGACAAGCAAATGATGGAGCAAACTTAATTGAATTTGAAAGATCACGAAAGATGATTTTATGTTTGAAGACTTTTTTTTCTTATGTTTTTCTCTCTTCTCTTTTTTTTTTGTTTCCCCTTTGAAACTGAAAGAAGAATGGGGTTTAAATAGAAGTTGAGCATTAAACCCCACTCTTCTTAAAAACTTAAGAGTCAATGCGTGCATTGGACTCTTTTTTCCTTAACGTGCCACCCAAGATGACCAATGAAATTTTCTTTTTCTTTTTCCTTTTTTAGATTAATTAAAAGACTGTTTTGCCCTTTTAATGACTTATTTGTTTTATTAATTAATGGAATAATAACTAATGGGTTATATGTAAATTCTAAAATAGCTCCAAATGTCATATTACATGACTCATTTCTTTTAGGATGAATTACTTTTATAGACATAATTAATTTCTTTATTCTCTATTTTTCCATACATTTTCAAAAATATTACTAAAATCTCTTCGTGTCCTAAATCTAAAAACTACTACATACATAGAAGTCACCTACCAAATTCACATTCACCACTCCCTTTTCCACTCGTATTTTCTATCCCTAAATTCACTCCAAATTCTTAGCAGTTACAAAATTCATATCTAAATTTAATTTTCAAAAATTTTAAACTAACTAAAGATAAAAAAAAATTAAAACTATGTTTCAGAAAATTTAAACTAACCAAAAGAAAATGAATTAAAAGAGGCATATTTCCTCTTTATTATAATCCTACGGCTAATTGGTTTTGTTAAAACACTTCCTTAATTAACTTTAGGTTGATTTTTTATTATTGAATCAATTAACTTGTGAATCGTACCTTTTTTAGGAATGCAAAGTGGATGCAGTTAAGACTGTAGAGCCAAAAATAGGTCACTGGTTTTTGCAACTATATGTGTAAAAATTATTTTTATTACTCATAATAATGTTTGATCGTTACAGTAGTAATAACTGGATAATGAAGTAAAATGAACAATAAATTTAAACACATAACATGCATATATTGATTTGGTGTAAATATCCGGTGCGGATTAGTTTTTCCCGTAATAACTTAATTATAGAAATAATAAATTTACATAAAAAAATATCGGATACATAATTAATTCCACTTTTTTTCAACCCTTTGCAAGTCGTAAATCTCTCATCAATTATCTTACATTAACTAAAACTTTAATGTATCTAGTTAATTTTGTTTCTTAATTAATGTATAATGCCTTCGTTTCAACACTACGATACATTATAGTTAGTGTATCTTTTCAAATATCAGTTTTGATACATAATCCTAATTAGTTTTGATACTTGATATAAAACTTCTACCAAATGTATCATTTATCATGTATCTAGGTGTAGTTATGTATCTTCTACCTTATTCAAATTTAGAAGGATATGTATCTGCACAAAGTCCAAATTATATGCATGATACATAAACTTTGTGTTATGTATCACAGAGCAAAAAAATATGCTATTTGGAACATTTATCCCTTTTTTATTTTACTCCACAAAACTCTCCTTATCTTTAGTCACAAAATTTTGATAGTTATTTTCTCAGTTTGAAATTCATAATTAATCTCTTTTCTGTATGTTATAAATATTTTTAGACAAAAAGTTTTAAATTGATATTTATGACTCTTTTACATATTTTTAAAAAACTCCAAAATTTATAATAAAATAAGTGAACTTAAAATTTTCAACGACTAAAATGTGAAATAGAAAAAAGAAGATGTTATAGTATTAGTTATTATCTTGTAAAAATTGATATAACATTTGTGCATTTTTTCATAATTTGAGTTGGTTATGGACTCTCACCACTAAGCATTCATTGAAAATGATTAGGATTCTTGTATTCTAATTTAATCTTTTTATTGTTTCATAATAATATGCAAAATTTCATACGATCTTATATTTTTCTCTTTATTATGGCTTTTTCATAATCGTATTTCTTAATGGATTGTGTTTGTTCATGTATCTAATAATAACTTAATTATTAATCGTAATACATTTATAGATACACTTTATTTATTCTTGCATACATCCTCCTTTCATAATCTTATTGTATCATTACATTCTTATCAAATACAAAATAATACATTACGCAAGTTATATATAGCTTTCAAGGCAAACAATACAATACATATTAATTTACATAAGATACATAATAGTAATGTATCATGCACTAATATTTTTAGAGATTGTACGTAAATTCTAATTTATACTAAACGTAAAAATTCACAGCAACTACCACACGGTAATATAAAGATCTCAAATCTAACATCTTATGGAAAACCATTACTTATTTAATGCATTTAGCATTAATACAATAGTTATCAATTGAAACGAGATACATAAATAGTAATGTATCATGCACTAATTAGATGTGATACACAAATTCGAATTTAAATAAATGTGTGAATTACATAGCAATTACCACACAGTAATGTATCATCTTAAATCTAAAATCTTATGAACGACAATTATTTAGTTTAATGTATCTAATATTAACACAATGCTTATCAATTTAAACAGGATACATAAATAGTAAAATGCTAAGTAACAAAGATAATCATGATGTATCTTCTTAAAAAAAAATTTATAATTTGAATCAAGATTAAAAGGTTTTTCAATAAACTAGGAGAAGGATTTTGCATCTCACAAATTTCAACAATGGATCTTCGCTGAACAGGGAGAAGAAAAATCTTGATTCTCAAAACTTTTGATAATCTTGAATCAAAATTGAAAGGATGTTTGACGAACATGAAGGTTCAAAAGGACAACGTTTGTCATAGAACAATTTCATCACTTTTTATACTTCATAATTTACCTCGCTTACCAAAAATTTCCATAATAATTTTGAATTAAATCTGAAAAAGTTTCTTCGTTGAATGGGGGAAGCAATTTTAAAATTTGTATTTGTTCATTCTATTAGGATTTTCGTGAAGCCAAAGAAAACTTGATGTTCTTACCAATTTCATTGACCAAATGAAAGACAGACTAGAGAAATGAAAGTTTGAGTGGGAGGAAAAGGAGCTTCATCCAAGGAGTTGCATCAATAAAATTGAATAAGAAAATCCAATAATGGAAAAAAATTGTCCGATTATTAAAGTTGCTCAAAGATAACAAGGATCAAGCCAATAAATTAATGGGATTTAATAAATTTTCAAATTTTACTCCCTTTTTAGCTCAATAGATTTTTTTTCTTGTATTAGAATTAACGTATCCAGAGATGATTATGTATCTAGAAAGTACAAAATTCACATGATTATTGTAATTATTAAAAAAGTAGGGATATAATGTAATTTACTATTTACACTATGAGATTTATGTAAGTTATAGTTTCTTTTATTCATTGATGGAATAATAGTTATATCGGTCATCAGACATTTAAGATCGGCCCAAATGTCATTACACATTTCTTTTATTCATTGACTGAAGGATAACTAATAAACCATATTTGAAAATTCTAAATAGGCCCAAAAAATTGACCCATTTCATCAAGACCCAAAAATCAAAACAAAATCAGTCCACCAACACAAAATCTAAACATCTAAACTATTTTGATGATCTAACACAACAAATTAAGCCAGAAAAATGAAATGAAAAAGAAACATAAAAACAAAATTTTAAAAATTTTAAAAATATTCAAGCAACAACACTAATATGATAAACTTAAAGAACACTAACGAAACTGTACAAAATGTGATATAAACACAAATTACATGGTTAAAAGAAAATAATAATGACAAATTTTGATAGAGGTTGAGAGGGGAAAATATTCACATAAAATTTTGGGCAAATGAAGGTGACCGGAAAACTTAGCCGAAAATTTGTTTGACGTATTTTGGACCTAAAATTTATATCGAATGACAGTTCTTGAAGAGCTCTACACATTTATATAAAGAGTTTGGGATGGGGATGACCGAAACTTTATAAATATAACAAAAAAAAGTGAAGATTCATATTTGATTTTTCTTAGATCTACGAAGTTTTGCTATAGATATGGATGAATGGTTTGAGGATTTGCTTAGAGAAGGGTGAAAGAAAGAGATGGTAAATTTTTGAAAAAATTTCCGGCAGAAATGGTGGTACTCGGCGGCAGCACTGGGAGCAAAGAGAAGAAGAAAAAAATATAAAATAAAAAATGTTAATTTTTGTACTTTTGTACTTTTTTTAGGGTCCAATAGTAGCCCTTGGATCAGAGCACCACGAATGGTTGAGATTCAATCTTGACAATTTCTATTGGACTGGATCAAAATGAATTGGGTCATAAAAAATTGACCTAATAGCCCAACTAAAACAAAATTGGGTCATTTGGGCAAATAAAATAATAAAACAAACAAAGACAAACGACCCAAAAATGCAAATAAAAAAACATATAAGAAAAAATATTACTATATATTATAAGGGTAAAAAACACATAAAAAATTAGGTGTTCACAATGCATACTTTTTCCTACTGTCTATCCTACAGGTAGGGTCCGACAATCCTAGCGCTCACACTCGTGGCTAGTTGATTTCATTTGCATTGAATATTTTTGAGTCCTCATTTTCGGACGAGGTAGATACTTTTATTACATTCTTTATTTGAATTTTAAGACTTTTTATATGATGGGTGGTTTACATCCAAATGACTTTTATTGATGTAGTAGATCATTTATTTACACTTATGTTATACTTCGGATTTTTTGTCAAACTCTTTTATAATATATTAATGTTTCTTTAAAAACTTTATATATATTAACTTTTGTGATCTATACTATGTTGGTCTTGTAGGGAATATCGAGGTTGTATATGTCATGTTACACCTAGGTTACTTTGGGTCTTTACACACCCGCATCAATTATGACATAAACATATTTATGAAGTACTTTCAATATACCAGTTGTCAATAACCAAGAGCACCCCCAAGTCACGACACAGCGTACTCGACCTCTCGAAGGTCTTTTACAAGCCCTTAGACATCTTTAATTGCGTTTGTATGAAAAGTAGTGTGGAATTCAAACTTTTCATCATAATAGTCAAACTCTTTTATAAAATCATAAGGAAGAACTAAGTCTCATCATAAGACATCTTAGACACATATAATATGATAGGATCACAAACCTTACATTAATTTTAAAAGAAACTATGGTTTGTTACAAGGTCGTTTAGAAAAGAAAACTAAAACATGAGTCATGTCCACGAACATATGAGGACACACCTATCTTGAGAGAATGTTATTCACGAGCTTCAACATCTAAGATAATCCTCACTTACGACCTATATTTGTATAAATAGGAAACATATGGAATTAGTACATTGAATGCACCAAATATGGTGAACATTCAATAAAATCATGCAAAAACGGACATTTACCTTAAAGTCTGCTTTTCATGCTCTTTTGATAAAAAAACCTCATAAAAAAGTATATGAACAATCTTCAAATAAATCTTCACATATAAGACACATTTTAGTAATCAACAATATACAACTATTATCAATTTGAAACCATATAAACATATAGACCTTCAACCAAAGGTCATCCTAAGATCCACTTAAGTAAGATAAGAAGCGGCCGCCCATACAACCCCTTCACGCTCACTTAAGTGTTCCTCAAGACTTCACAAAGTATGATTATTCCTTTTTCATCGTTTAGACTCTCTACCTACGGTCACTCTAAGATTCACCGAAGTAAGACATGAAAAAACCGCCCATACACCCTCTTCAAGCCTACCTTGCAATCCTCAAAGCTACCCTAGATAAGAACCTTTCTATTCAACATGCATTAACTTAACCAATCATTATTCATTAAGACATTTAAGAGACATGTAACAATTATAGGACTTCACATAATTGTGTTGGAGGACCAAAGAAACTCACTTAGAATCTTGGAAGCCTACTCGTGCCATGTATAAATAATGTGCCATTCCATTGCCTACATGTTGTACAAGTTCTCCAATAGTAGAATGAACATTACAAATGATGAGAATAGGCAATAACAGACATAGACCACACTAGCTAGTATGGAATACGGTTTCATAAGACCCCACGATGGATGGTGTTCCACTTGCGAAAGGTAAAACTAGTAATCATCCCATGTTGGCATATGGTTAAGGAATATCAAGGACTTCTTATACTCTAGTCTCATCTAAAGTATTGCTACTACCACAAGCATGTTCAGTCAGTGCTTTACCTTTTTTCTCATAGAGTAAATCATTCCCTAGGTGTATTAGAGAAGGTACCATCACTATGCCCTACCAACTCACAATACCCTTTTCTCCCAAGGAGGGGTCCACTAGGGCTGCCAACCAAGGACTATTTGGATACCTCCTATGACTTCCTTAGAGATTGTTTCATGCCGTTCCAGCCAACATAGCCCTAAATCTATAATTCCACTCAAGAAGGACACCATTACAATCTTTCACTTCAAGGCATCTTATTAACCTTCTTTTCGTATTCAAGGTTTCACATTTACTTGGGGTTCTAATATCAAGAAGGGGCACAATGTTTAGGTCTACCGGTTCAAGACATGCTCTAGAAAACCTCATTTAATCATTCTAGAAAGGGCACCAACTTAGGTCTACCGGTCTTAGACTTTTATTCTTTCATTCATTCAACACCATTCAAATACCAAGTCGGGACAACTAGTCTACCACACAAGATACCACATCATTCTCTAAAGTCTCTCCCTAGTCCGTCATATCATATGTAATCAACTAGGAAGGCAACAGATCAAATCATAGCATTATAGACTCATACAAGATCATATAGACATCTAATGAATACCTTCACTTTATACCTTCACATATACAATATCATCATTATACCATAATTCATATAATAATGCCGACAAGGCCATTTTCATAATGATTATATTAGGTTAACACCCCCACCATAAGTGGACCATACCAAACAACAACAATTCAATATCAATTCAATGCTAAATGAAAGATTTAGGTCAACTCACCCTCTTCCAATACCCATAATCATTATCCATTAGCCTATCCAATACAACTTCAAAAAATAGACATATTATTCGTAACAATATACATAAGACTAAGCCAATAATTCAACTATATCAATAATCCATAATAGTCAATATATATATATATATATATATATATATCAAAATAATATGGCTGCGATGAACAATTCTACACTTAATTTATGCATAATTCAATAGCCCAATACAGCCTACGCATGAATTAAAATATAATTAAGCCATGATCAATTCGCCCGTATTAGAGCCAAAAAAAGAATTTCATGGAATCCATGGGTCATAGAGTTTTTTTTTTATCTTAATACATTCAATTAACATTGATCAATCCATAAAACATCACTTAAAACCTTTTCATGCAAGAACCCATGCATAGAATTCAAAATAGGACTTTATGGTTTTGGAAAATCTTTGAAAAGCCTTTGGAATTTGGATCCCTTAATGGAAGAAGAATCAAGGATTAAACACCATTCCTTTATTGAAGAAAATCCTTGAAACTGATGGAGAAATCAATGAAGAACTTCAATCCTATCTTCACCTTGAGTTCTAGCTTCAATGGAGTCTAGAGAGAATTCCATTTTCATCTTTGGTTTTGATTTTGAATAATGAATTCTAAATTAGGGTTTAGTCTTATAAAAATAACTTAGATTACCTAAAAACACCTAAAATAAACGCCCATGACTTAATTAGGACTCTAGCTGAATTTCCTAATCTACCCTTAACTTGGCCGAGACCTGCAGAAAAATTGCAGTCTTCAATCGATGTTCCAATTAACGAACTATCAACTCACACACGAACTGTCCTGCTGGTCCATATTTTTGGTCAGAGACTATCAGAATTGGGGTAAGCCTCCCACCAACCTATGTGTGGATCCATGCCCTAATCGACGGGGCGTCGATGGAACTACTGGACGTCGATGGAAGGTCGTCGTTTGGGCAATGTTGGCAGCTTTGTTGCCAAGGGTTGAGTCCTCCTCAAGGACCCTAAGGGTTGTCCTCGGGTAGCGTGGACAGAATTTTCAACCCTTAATAATTTAATTTATATTATGGGTTCCTCTCTTATAAATATAGACATCAGACAACACGTAAAACATGCAAAGGCACTGTAGCACACACAACGCCTAGTTTCCAAGTGTCTTTGTCGTCCTTTGACGTTTTACTTCCAAAAAATTCTAAACTATTCCAACTGACTTCTATTGCTATAATTTACCATTTTTAGACTTTATTAATTCATGAAACACATATTAGGATCTACTTTAATCTAGTTTGTTGTGAGGGTTGTTCCATTCTCCCCCACTTGGACAACATTCGTCCTCGAATGATACAAACACTTTGAACAATTTCAAGAGGTAAAGACTCAAGACTATTAGCTCACAACCATACCACATCATACGGAATACACATAGATAGGAGGAACATAGACTCCACATAATCAAGAGACTAAAATCACAACAAGAAAGTAGGAACAACATCTACAACTTATCATGCAATAAGAATCTACCTTCTCATTTCACACAGGAGGAACTTCCTTCTCAATATATCATCATACTCATATCATTATTTCTAATGATATTATATCAAAATCTTATAAAACACAATTATGCAACATTTTTCAAGAACTTCACTGTTAAGCATGCTTGCAAGTTCACTCATCAAACATATAAGCCATTCACTATAGATGCATAACATTATGAAAGGCAAATTCCTTTATACTCATTTTAACATATAAACATAATCTCATGAAAAATATTCACATTGCAAGGATAGTAATGAAATTCATTTTCACTTAGACTACTAAGCACATGCAACATGCTACTAGAAAGTTCTAATCTCAAGCTTGATTAGAATAGAATAGAAGAGACAAGATTCATCAACCCAATTATTCACTACAGTCACTAACTTAGAATGAAACCATAAACACATAAATTGGAAAATTATAACTTACCGACACCTTTATCCGGATTTGGTTCCTTGTTAGGTTGGAGAGCATAGAAACGACCACGACTTGGAGGAATAGGAATCGTACCTTCACTAGGAGATTTCTTGGCCTCTCTCCCTCTAGCCGGCAATATAGGAGAATCTCTCCCTTTGTGATCATTCTTAGCACAACCAAAGTACCCACTAGTATCATCTTGACACTTCCCAAAATGTTCCTTCCCACAAGTGGAGCAAGTAGATTTAACACTTTGAGAACTACCTCCCTTCTCATAGTTTGCATTAGGGGTACTAATAGTATTACTGTTTGTAGCCCTCTTTTTAAATCTAGGTTGGTTTTGCTCATCGGATATGCTCCTCTTCAAATTTCTTGTAATTCTACTAAGTTTGAACTCTTCAATGGATTGTGCATACACCATATATCTAGATCGGTTCATGTTGTTATGAAGCATGGCCGTACAACACTCTTATGTCACAAAGTTGGCAACACCAGTCATAAACCTGCTCATCTCGTCCGTAGTGTTTGACACCAAAGATGGAGCATACTGAGACAATGGGTTAAATTTCACAGAATAATCCTCTACACTCATTTACCTTGCTTAAGATTTATAAAGTCCTCAACCTTCACTTCTTTCTTCTCACGGGGAAAGTACTTATCTAAGAAGGCTTCTGTAAACTCTCATTCTACGGGACACGATTCAAGCGGCCTATTATCTTTCCATTGTGTGTACCACACTTCAACAACTTCTCCTAATTGGTATGAAGCTAACATCGACTTTTCCCTAGAATTCACCCTCATAGCACTCAACACCTTATAAACACCATCTTGAAACTCTTGGGGATCCCCTCCCACCTTAGAGCCAAGAAAAGTAGGAGACTCATCCTTAAAAAGTCTCTCAACCTAGAGGTCATGGTAGTGTCACAAACATTCATTCAAGACCCTACATCTCGTTTTGTTTGAGTCGTCATGGCTCTGGCTAGGGTAAGAAGAGCTCCGCTAATTTCCTCATTAGTCATGTTTGAGGGAACTACCTGAACCTCATTCCCTTGGCCAACTATAGGCAATTTTTTACCTTGAGGAACTTGAACACCTTTGGGAGCTTGTCCACCTTGGGAGGAACTTCCTCATTCACCACTTCCTCATCAAATATCCTAAAGGGCGTCCTTCTTGCATTCATATCCTATAAAAACAAGAGAAGAGATGAGGAAAGACATTTATAACCTCAACTCTATGGCACGAAACAAGAGTAATGAAGAAAGTTAAACTTCTATCATCATATAGTCTCTCGCTCATACATGTGTCGCGACTCACCACAGATGAACTATACTCTACTAGACGTGGCTTTTATGAGACTTTGAATCCTATAAACTACTTCATAACCTAGCCCTGATACCAAGTTTTTTGTGACCCGAAAGCACCCCCAAGTCGCAACACATCGTGCTCGACATCTCGGACGTCTTGTACAAACCCTTAGACATTTTTCATCACATATATATGAAAAGTAGTGCGGCATTGAAACTTTTCGTCATTATAGTCAAACTCTTTTATAGAATCATAAGGAAGAACTAAGTCTCATCATAAGTCATCTTAGGCATATATAATATCATAGGGTCACATCCCTTACATTAATTTTAAAAGAAATTATAGTCTAGTACAAAGTCTTTTAGAAAATAAAACTAAAACACGAGTCATGTCCTCGAACAAATGAGGACATACCGATCTTGAGAGAATGTTATTCCCAATCTTCGACTTTGAAGATATTTCTCTCACTTACCAACTACACTTGTAGAAATAGAAAACGTATGGAATTAGAAAATTGAATGCACTAAGTATGGTAAATAGGGAATAAAATCATGCGAAAACGGACTTTACTTTAAATATGCTTTTCATGCTCTTTTGATAAAAACCACATAAAAAGGTATATGAACCATGGTACAAATCAACCTTCACATATAAGACATATTCGAGTAATCAAAAATATACAACTATTATCACTTTGAAACCATATAAGAATATACACCTCCTACCAAAGGTCATCCTAAGACCCACCTATGTAAGATATGAACCGGCCGCCTATACAATCCCTTCACACACACCTAAGTGTTCCTCAAGACGTTCCAAAGTAAGACTATTCCATTTTCATCATTTATAATCTCTACCTAAGGTTACTCTAAGACTCACCTAAGTAAGACACGAAGAGACAACCCATACGCCCTCTTCAATCCTACCTAAGCAATCCTCAAAGCTACCCTAGATAATAACCTTTATATTCAACATACATTAACTTAAGTCATCATTATTCATTAAGATTTTTAAGATTCAAATAACAATTAGAGGACTTGACATAATGGTTTTGGAGGACCTAGGGAACTCATCTAGCATCTTCAATGCCTATTCATGCATGTATAGATAGCGTCTCACTCCACCACGTACACGTTGTAGAACTTCTCTAATACTAGAATGCATATCCTGTATGATGAGAATAGGTATTAAGCACTAGCTAGGTATGGAATTCGGTGGTGATAAGACCCCCTACCGTGGAAGGTGTTCCACTTGCCAAAGGTAGAACTAGTAACCATCCCATGTTGGCATATGGTTAAGGAATATCAAGGGCTTCTTGTACTCTAGTCTCATCTAATGTAGAGCTACTACCACAAGCATATTCAGTCAGTCCTTTGCCTTTGTTCTCATAGAGTAAATCATTTCCTAGGTGTATTAGAGAAGATACCATCACTATTCCCTATCAACTCACAATACCCTTTTTACCAAAGGAGGGGTCCAATAGGGCTTCAAACCAAGGACTATTTGGATGCCTCTTATGACATCCTGAGAGATTGTTACATACCGTTCCAGCCAACCTACTCCTAAGTCCATGATTCAACTCAAGAAGGATACCATTATGGTCTTTCACTTTAAGGCTTATTATTAACCTTCTTTAAATATTCAAGGTTTCACATTCACTTAGGGTTCTAGACTTATCAAGAAGGGGAACCATGTGTAGGTTTACCGGTTCAAGGTATGCTTTAGAATAACTCATTTAATAATTCAGGGAAGGGCACCGACTTAGTTCCACCGATCCTATACTTTAATTATTTTAGCCATTCAATACCATTCAAGTACCAAGTAAGGACAACTAGTCTACCACACAAGATGCCACATCGTTCCCTAAAGGCTCTCCCTAGCCCTTCACATCATATCATCAAGTAGGAAGGCAGTATATCAAATAATATCATTATTGACTCATACAAGATCATATATACATCTCATGAATACCTTTACTTTATACCCTCACATATACCATATCATGATCATACCATAGTTCGCATAATAATGCCGACAAGGCCATGTCTATAACGATTACATCATGTAAACACCGCCACCATACGTGGACCGTACCAAACAATAATAGGAATAATAATAATAATAATAATAATAATAATAATAAAATTAATGCTAAACGAAGGATTTAGGTGAACTCACTACCTTCACATAGCCATAATCATCATCCTTTAGCCTTTCCGATACAAATTCACATAATAGAGATATTTTCCATTAAATTTTAAACAAGAAGAAGCCAATAATTCTACTAAATGAATGATCCATCAATGCTCAATATATATATATCAACATTATAAGCACACCAAGAACAATTCTAACATTAATTAATACAGAATTCAATCGCCCAATACAACCTACATATGAATTCAATATAATCAAGCCATAATCAATTCACCCATATTAGAGCCAAAAATGGAATTCTTGTAATACATGGGTTCATGGATTTTTTTTATCTTAAAGACGTTCAATTAACATTGATCAAACCGTAAAACGTCACTTAGAACCTTTTCATGCAACAACCCATGCTTAGAATTTAAAATTGGCCTTTAAGGTTTTGGATAACCTTTGAAAAGCCTTTGGAATTTGGATCCTTTAATTGAAGAAGAATCAAGGATCAAACATAACACCTTTATATTAAAAAAATCCACGAAATTTGTGGAGAAATCAATGAAGAACTTCAATCCTAGCTTCACCTTGAGTTCTAGCTTCATAGGAGTGTAGAGAGAATTGTATTTCGACTTTGGGTTTTGATTTTGAATAATGAATTCTAAATTATATTTTAGGCTTATAAACCAACTTAAATTAACTGAAATCACCTAAAATAACCTCGCATGACTTAATAAGGACGCTAGGTGAATTTCCCAAACTACCCTCCACTTGGCCGAGACCTGCAGAAAAGTTATTAGCCTCAATCAACGTTCCAATCAACGAATCATCAACTAAATAACAGACCATCCTACTGGTACGTGATTTTGGCAATACAGTATAAAAATGGATTCTAAGATCCCACAACTAAGTGTGGATCCACGCCCCTAATCGACGCGGCGTCGATTGAACTACTTGACGTCAATTGAAGGTCTTTGTTTGGGCAGTGTTGGCAGATTTGTTGCCAAGGTTTGGGTCCTCCTCAAGGACCCTTATGGTCGTCCTTAGGGAGTCGTTCCTGGATGTTTTGAACCTAAATAGGTTGATTTAGATGTTAGGTCCCTCTCCTATAAATTAAGACTCCAAACAACACCTAAAGCATTCAAAGGCACACTAGCACAACAACGACTAGTTTCCAAACGTCTTGGTCGTTCTTTGATGATTTCCTTTAAAACTCTTAAAACCGACTTCTATGTTTATAACTAACAATTTTCACACCTTATTAACTCATGACACACATTTTAGGCTCTAGTTTAACTTAGTTCATTTTGAGGGTTGTTACACAAGTCACCACATCTGGAAAACCTTAGAATTCCATCGAGTTTGAAGAACATAAAATCTAATCTACTTCAGAGAACAAACAATAATTATTAGGCTAAGATTTTCTACAATGTTTCCCTTATTAGTTCCCAACAAACATTTTGTCACGTTTTCACCACTTTTACCACAACAAAAACAAACACCGTAGCAGTACTTGCATTTATATTTTTTGTCGTAGCTTAGGCAGATGGGGATCAAAGATCCACTAAAACCATTTCACTTTGAGGATTAGGGTTAGACACCGTATCATTGTTGAACTTAGGAGAAGGTTCATTAGAAGAACATTGACCGGATTTTGTTTATTGAATTTATGATACCCATATCCGTTGAACATAAAATGTAATAATTAACCATCAGGGATCCTTACCCTTTTGACTCTTTTGCTCTAACCTTATGATTTTGCTCCTTAATTTGTAATGGATTTATCACTAAATAAGAATTATCCTTTTACTTGATAAATATAGTTGTGTGACACTTATTAACAATCAAGTCAGACAATCCCAACACAAACTTACTCATCCTTTCCCTGAAGTCAACAACCATAGTTGAAGAAAACTTAGAACATTGAGTGAACTTCAAATCATACTAATTCACACTCATATTTCCTTGAAAAAGGTTAATTACCTCAAGAACTGTGTTTCTCTCATTTCAAAAGTAAAGAAATAATCAAGCAAAACTCCCTTAAAGTTCTCCTTATAAATAGAACTCACGTCAACAACCCTTTAACTCTTCCATTATTCAAATCACACTTGTGCAGCACCCTTGAGTTGATAAACAACAAACTTCATATTTTAAACCGTAGTCATTCAAGTAATACCTTCTATATTATACAACTCAACAATGAACTCTTTAGAATACTCATAAACCTTAGAATTGTGGAGCTCTAAAGGATTCATCTTAGTGACGTCCCTTATCCTTGTCGCACTCGTACACATATATGGATTCATGGGAACATTATCCTCTAGCTTGGATTGATCCGTCATAGCTTGAAATAACACTTTGAAAGTGGCTCTGAATTTTTCTTGAGTCAATTGATCAGCTAAAGGGTCAATAAAACATGAGGAGCCTTGTGCTTCAAATTCTCACTCCCATTCCCTCTTGGGGAGATCGTTGATAGGCCATACTAGGGTCGAACATAAATTAGTAAATGAATGTTAATAGATATAGGATATATGGCATGATTATAGATTAATGAAATAAGTGGACTTTCCTAAACGCATTGTATCCTTCTATTTAGAAATGTGTTCGGCTTCACACTCATGAACAAGACTCTATTCCAACAGATTGAAAGACATCCTAAACCTATTATAAACCATTATAACTTGATACAATATTTTTTATGACCTAAAGTTTATTTTAGACATGATGTGGTGTATAAAACCCCAAGAGGCCTTATATAAGACACTTGACAAACTTATTAACAGGGGCAAACCCACACTATATGGAGGGGGTGCACGTGCACCACTAACTTTTGGAAGAAATCTTATGTAAATGTACATATATATGAAAATGTGGTAGAAATTAAAACACATTTAACCGTGCACCCATAAAAAACATAAAAGTTCCCTTGTTCAAATGGTAGAAGCATAATATATCACCCTCTAGACTAGGGTTGAATTCCCACTTAAGCCTGTTTGTATTTTATATTAAACTTAGACCTCATAATTTAATATATATTTATATTGGTGCACCAAAAATTTTCAAATCCTGGGTTTGCCTCTACTTACACAACATTATAGAGAAAAGCAAGAAATGTCATATTAAATAAAGAGTTTGAAATTTAAAAGTGAAAGTCTAATTAGTCTTGACAATTCATATATTAAATCAAAGGGAGTTTTAAGGACGTAACATGTAGACCACATACAATATACAAAACTTAAAAGAATTAATGAAGGTATAAAGGTTACATTGTCCTAAGAGTATCAAGACTTATAACGTCTTCAAATCTCTCAAGTTATAAACTGTCCACGAACAAAGGCAAATGAATCGTCAGGCCCTACATTAGTGAAAGAACGTATGAAAAAGTATGCATTAATACATGGAATTTACTAAGTATGAGGAAAATTGCATTAAAATATGAAAAATGATCAAAAGAGGCATAAAAAACACATAATATGCATCACCAAGCTAAACATAGTAAAATTGTTTAACAAGAAATGCAAATCAGGAACATGTTGAATGAATGTCACTAAAAAAATAAAGGAAGCTTCATAAAACATTTGTAAGTAACATATTTTATTTTGTGGAGTATTATCTTTAGCGGACAATAGACCATGGGAGCTATAACATTGAATGTGATATATAACTCCCACATAGAGAAAAGGGAGAGTCTACTTCACTAGGTAGAACTTCATACCATATCACATGCTATATGTAGATAAACTTTCTAGGCCATTTCAAGTAATCCTAAGGGGCGCGTGGTTTTGAAATAGAGGTTGCAACTAGAGGCTACCTTATTTGCGCCTCCACCTCAATGTTATCTCGTTCGTAGTTAAATCCCAACATATTAATCATTTTCATAATGTTATCCTCGGTAAATGGTAAAAAAAATACAAATACTAATCAAAGCTCAGACATCATAGATTAGCTCATTAAATCCTAAAAAAATTCTATCTGAGAAAACCTTTCACTACGGCATGATTCCTTAGTATGTGAGAAAATCCTTTCTCTATTAACTGATGTTTGTATTTAGGAACCTATATCATAAAAAGATCCATTTTCCTAAATCATGCATAACTTTATGAAAACATCATTCATTGGTTCATATATTTTCTTAAAATTCATCAAAATTAGGGTTTCATAGTCAAAATGATGATCAATAAATGTGTTGATGTGATTTCAATTGGAAGGCATGTTATTGAGTTACAAAAACATATTAAGATCAAATTTATGCAATCAAATCAACATAAATTAAAATCGTTAAGAGTTCAATGAACACCTAATCAATTTAATTGACATTGAATTGGAGAGTTGAGAAAACCCCCTTGAGACTCAATGGGTGAATTGAACCCATTGATTAAGCCATGCATATGATGAGGGTCAAGTCCCAAAAACAATTGTAAAAGGGTTCTTTACTTTGCAATCCGATCTTTTTTTTCTTTGATCTATAGAGATAAAGGAACCGTGTGTTGATTGTCTTGTAAATATAAGTTGAATTCCTCCATATGTAAAAAGGGAATGAATATATCAATTAAATTTTAGGATGCGTCATGAAGTGCTTATTTCAGAGTTAAACTTCCGTTTCTACATATTTCGATAAAAAAGATCTCTTATTTTCATTCCCATTCCCATAAGAATGAATACTGTGATTCGCGTTTCTAACTCGCATATTAAGTAATTTGCAACAAAACCAACTGAAAAACTGGTGTAAATTTTTGGGTGAACGGAAACCCCTTTACAAAGATTAAAATGAATAAATTAAATTTAAGTCTTTCTTTGGCCTAATTATCGATTAGAAGATTTAGCTTGTACGAATTGTTATTTGTTTGATAACAATTATGGTAGCCGTTTCAGTATCTTAAGGATACATATGTATCCACGATTGAAAATTAATTGATAGTACTATATACCCTGTCTCATATAGAGTATCTAAAAGCAAATAAATACAAACATGTCTTGTTTTACATCTCATTCGAATCTAATTCGAGTAGTCAATACTAAATCAATAAAATAAGGTATTGATTAGATCTAGAAATGAATCAACAGAATCTTCTGCATTTTAGGATTTTAGGTTTCAATTATTCGCTTTTGTGATTGAAAAAACGTACCTACCACCTTTTCGGATTCCTATATGAATTTAATTTGAGGATTTTGAAGAAACAATCGAAGAGGATTTAGGTTTTTTTTAAATTTAAATAGAAAGTTGGGGCGAATTTGGGGGTAGAAGGGTAGTTATAGAAATTAGAAATAGGGGTAGAATGACATACTATTAATATTTAATGCATAGGAAAAGACCTAAATACCATTTTTAATTAACGGTCTTACAGCCCTACTGTTGTGACTTACGATCTGTAAAAATTTCTTTGGCTTGTACTGGTGAACAATAGAACCAACTTCAGAAAACCAAAACATTAATCATTTCCCATGAGTTCATTCTACGGCCTGTAAAACTTTCTTTAGTTAGTAGACCTTACCACTAGGGACAAGTTTCACTTTAAAATTTTACTAAAAGTTTGGGAAACTTCAATGCGACCTTCCAATGGTTGGTATAAACCTACAACCCATCATTTTCTTCAGTAGAGTTGAGATCCTCAATAAAATATTTTAATTATTCAAAGAGATAAATCCTTCGACCCGTCAACCATCCTAGTTATAATTTTGTGAAGTTGTAGGTCAATCTTCAAAAACTAAAAATTACAAATCTCAACATAACTTTTTATGATTGCCTTTCTCAAGCCCATAGGATTTCCAATGGCATAGATTGGACTCGTAGTTCACTATTGCATCCAAATTTTAGCATTTATTTTAATTTTTGAATTTTCAACTTCCGAGGTGTTATAATACCTATCAAATTAAGTAAACTTTAATGAATACTCCTTCACACTCATATTACCTTAATGAAGATTAATGAACTCAACAAATTTTGCTATTCTAATATTAAGAGAAAATAAAGGGTCAATAAAAGCTCCATATAATTCCTCCAAATCGAGAGGACCCACATCAATTGCTATCTCACCTTTCCATTGTTTAAACAAAACTTCAGTAAGACCTTTTAGTTCATATGTGTCCAATTGAACATTATCTGTTCTAGACACTCCTATAATTGTCACTATCTTGTAAATCAAATCTATATGTGATGAGACATTTAACGTCCTCGAAAATGCGTCATCCAATTCTAAGCGTTTATGATCTTTAAGAAGTATATAACCCTACTACATATATATATATATA
>NC_028646.1:31135201-31178822 GCF_001406875.1 Solanum pennellii
TATATATATATATATAAATTCAATTATGTATATATTAGCTCATGCTAGTCATAGATTAACGACATTATCGATTAAAAACATGATAAATCAAAGGAGATGACACAAGTCCCAATTAATAATGAAGGTTTATAGATAAATTGATAACTAAAACCCACAAAAATATGAGAGATAAAAATATGAAGATGATATTTTTGAAATGTCATAGGAATATGAGCTTAAATAAACAACCAGGTACATGCTATTACTACTAAATTGTTGCAAATTTTTGACTAAGCTAGACTTTAGTGGGGTAAAGTCTTTGTCGAGCAACTCTCCCCGAATAAACTAGGTTTCTCTCTAACACCGAGAATCATCTATTATGCCTAATATTCGCCGTATTCATTCACTCTCTAAAGTTGAAAGTGTGGGAGAGGGTTTACGATTCACTCTCTTGATGAAACCCACAACAATTGTAACAATTCGAATGTCCATGACTTGGCAAGAGCCTCACATGATTAACCAAGCCTTAAAAAATGTAAATAATCCTAATTTAATGTAATGGAACTAGTTAGGAAGTGTTAGAGTCAAAACATCAAGAAATGTTCATGACGTTCAGAAGCTAGTGCACGTGAACTAGTAAAACGCCCTTAGGTTTCGTGATGGTTTATAAGTATTGTATGATGTCTAAAACTTGTAATCATAGTTTAAATAAGAAAAATTATGTATATAAGTTTAAAATGTCCAGGTCCGACCCCCAAAGGATTGCCTTAGGGATCTAAGAAGGGACCCCATCTTTTGGCCAAGTAATCTTCCAAAGGCTGCAACCAATTTGCCTTCGAAAAAATAGGTCCGCATCTCGGACATTGTCCACCAAGAGAAAATAATATTTGTTGATATCCGTACACGTAATGGAATCTTTGGTTCAAAAATTAATTTAGAAAATCTTGCGGGAATAGCTCCGCTATGCGAACTTGTTACCCGACTAAAATCTGAAATTTAGAATCCAAATTTGACTTCACTAAAAGGTCAACATAAGTCAGGGGTCTTTGGGGTATTATATGGGAAGGTTATATATTGATTTTAAATATGTTTTAGCTCAGATTCACTCACTCAAATCAAGCCCCTAATAAAAACCCAAAAGCTCTAATCTCTCTCTATTAATCCTCCATTGGAAAAACAAGGAAGCTTGAAGAAGAAGACAATGTATCCAAGGTACTTTCTCAAATTTTGTGGATAAAGCTTTATTAAGGTATGGGTTCTTCACTCTTGGGATTCATTTCCCCAAGAGGCCCTTTCAAATTTGATTTCTAAATCACCCAATTCCAAGAGTTTTCCATTACAAATGGGTTTTCTTCTAAACTTGAAATTGATGATTGATTATGACTAATTGTGATTACGCATGACTAATTAAGTTTATATTGTTGAGTAATTGATGTTTTTAATGGGTATTTCATGTAGATCATGTCTTTTCCCCAATTTCCCCAAATCTTTAATCTTGCTTATTAATTGATAGGAATTGATGAGTGTATTGATTGTTGGGCTTGTTTTAAGTATTCTAATTCGTTTATGGACAGTCTAGGGTCATGTATTTTGGGATTTGATCTATTTCTTGAAGAAATCATGATGAACCCTTCTTCCTTAACCCTAGGTTATGAATTGAAGTTAATTTGGATAGGGATGATACAATTGAAGTAGTTCTTTTATAGAATACTATTGTTTGATGTAATTTCACCTATTAATGGATGAATGAGGGTTGTTTGATTGTAATATCTTGAAGAGAGATTATGAAGGTGAATTGGTATGACTTTGTAATCTTGAACCCTTACTTCAATAATGATGGTCTATACTTGATAATGATGTTCAATTGAAGTATTTTGTGTGATTCGATTAAGATGATGATGATATGATCAATGTGATGAAATGTCTTGAATATATGAATCGTAAGATTATGATTAGGTTATTATGATATAAGGTTGATTGTGAATCACTTATGTGCCTTAATATGATGTTATTATGATGGTGAGTTAATCTCACAAATGAAAGGACATTCTCATGCAATATCTACTGATATAAGAATTGGCCTAGACCATTGACTCGAACATACATTAGATGTTTTTTGGGTTAAGTCGGGTACTATAGGAGGTGTGATGATGGGTTTGAGTCCATTTCTTCCCCTTTGACTACCTTGACCCAAAAGAGTGTGATATTTGAGTAGTGGAATGCTTGTGAAAGAAGCTTCCAAATATTAAAAGATAGGCTTGCATCTACTTCGGTGTTGACTTTACAGGAGGGTACCAAGGGTTTTGTGGTATATTGTGACGTTTCCCGAGTAGGTCTGGGTTGTTTCCTTATGCAACATGGTAAAGTAGTAGCCTATGCTTCTAGACAACTCAAGGTGCATGAAAACAATTATCCAACTTAGGATCTTTAATTAGCGGTCATAGTGTTTGCTTTAAAAATATTGAGGCATTACGTGTATGGTGTTCATACGGATATGTATACCGACTACAAGATTCTTCAATATGTGTTTACTCAAGAGGAGTTGAATCTCTGTCAAAGTAGATGGTTGGAATTATTGAAGGATTACAACATGAGTGTTTTATACCACCCCGGCAAAGCCAATGTGGTTGCGGATGCTCTAAGTCCTATGACAATGGGTAGTGTGTCTCATTTAGAGAAAGACAAGAAAGACCTAGTGAAAGATGGTTACAGGTTATCTAGATTGGGTGTTTGTTTAGACAATTCCTCAAATAGTTGTTTTATGTTTCATCATAACTCTGAATCATCCTTAGTGGTTGAGGTGAGGTATAGCAACGCCTTGATCCTTTGTTCATGGAGTTGAAGGAATCGATTCTTTGTAAAATGAACGTGTCATTCTTCCAAGGGGGTAATGGTGTTCTTAGGTACAAAGTGAGGTTGTGTGTACCGAATGTTGATGATTTGAGGAATCGGATCTTGGAAGAAGCTCATAGGTCCCCGTTCATTCGGTTGTCACCAAAATGTATTGTGAACTTCAAGCGGTCTATTGGTCGGATGATTTAAATAGGGACATAGAAGAATTTCTTGCTAGGTGTCTAAATGGCCAACAAGTTAAGGCGGAGCATCAATAGTCAGGTGGATGACTTCAAGAAATGCAAGTTCCCACTTGGAAGTGGGAAGACATTAATATGGACTTCATAGTGGGTTTGCCTCGGACACGTAGGCAAAACAACTTATTATTGGTATTTTTGGATTTGTTGATGAAGTTCTCTAACTTTATCCCCGTTCATTCAACTCATACGACGGAGGATTATGAAAGGATCTACATTGATGAGATTGTGAGTCGTCATGGGATCTCTTTGTCCATCATATCAGATAGAGACACACAATTAACTTCTCGTTTTTGGAGGTCTTTTCCTAAAGGGTTGGATACACAAGTAAATCTTAGCACCGCTTTTTATCCCCAAATGGATGGTCAAGCGGAGTGTACTGTTCAAACCCTAGAGTATAAGTTAAGATCTTGTGTGATAGACTTCAAATGGAATTGGGACAATCATTTGTCGTTGATCGAGTTCTCCTATAATAATGGCTACCCTTCGAGTATTTCCATGGATCTGTTTGAAGCACTCTATGGAGGATATGTAGGTCTTCAATTGGGTGTTTTGAGGTTGGTGAGTGTCCCGAGATAGTCTATAACGCCCTAGAGAGTGTTCGGGTGAAAAAGGAGATGTTGAAAACAACTTTTAGTTGGCGAAAGTCATATACTGACAAAAGAAGAAGAGATTTAATTCGAAGTAGGTGATATGGTGTATTTGAAAATTTCACCTATGAAAGGGGTGATGATATTTTTGAAGAAGGGGAAACGTAGTCTCCAGTATTGTGGGTCCCTATGAGATATTGAAAGGGGTCTTAAAAGGTGCATATGACTTGAGATTACCTAGTGAAATAGCTTCGATTTATCCGTTATTCCATGTCTACATGTTATAGAAGTGTATTTGCAATCTAGTGTCCATTTTTCATATTGAAAGGTTATGGGTGGACGATAGTATTTCCTATGAAGAGGTTCCAGTGCAAATTTTAGATTGCCAAGTTAAGAAGTTGAGGAACAAAGAGGTGTCCTCCGTAAAAGTTCTATGGAGAAACCACCTAGTTGAGGGAGCAACATGGGAGGCCGAGGCCGACATGATTTCCCTTTATCCTCATATTTTTCCTAATTGAGGTTGGTAGTTCCTCTTATAAAAAAATAACGAATAACATGAATTTGTCTTGTTTTCTAAGTATGTGGATATTTTGGTAAAGTTAGTGTCAACATGAGTTTTCATGAAAGAGGCTTCTTGTGTTAACTTATACTTATGTGAAATATAATTTTTTTCCTTCTTGAGAATTTTTTTCATTGATGTTGTCCTAAGAAGAATAGCATGGTAACTCTTTAAGGTTACTTTTAGCTCATTTTGACGCTGAGAAGGTAGTATCTCGTAATATGTATGAAATGTTGAGCTCTTCTGTGTTGCAACTTGAGTTGCTATGTGTAATGTTGTTGATATGTGTTTAATGGAGTTGTGAAGTACTCCTATGAGCTGTGACTCATTATACACATATTTTTGGTTTGGCTTCTACTATTGAGTCTATCCTTGTCCTACCAAAGATTTTAGTATCATTCTGGGACGAATGTTCCTAAGGGGGAATAATGTAACACACTGAAAGTCCATGAATCGGTCTAGAGGCTCACATGATGAACCAAACCTTAAAACGATATTTCAAAGACTAATTTAATGTATTTAAAATATTTAGGAAGTGTTAGAGTAGAAAGGTCAAGAAACGTCCATGACGTACAGAAGCTAGTGCACTTGAACTAGTAAAACACCCTTAGGTTTCGTCAAGGTTCAGAAATATTGTATAAAGTCTAAAACTTCTAAAAAGAATTTAAATAGGTAAAATGATGTATATAGGGTGATAAGGTCTATTTCCGATCCCCCAAGGATTGCCCTAGGGGTCCACGAAGGGACCCCACCTTTGGCCAAACAAGTTGCCCAAGGCAGCAGCCACTTGGCCTTAGAAGAAATAGGTCCGCGTCGCGGACATGGTCCATCAAGAGCAAAAGGTCTTGGTCTGCAACGCGTATATGTAGCGGACTCTTCGGGTTCAAAAATTTATTTAGAAAATCTTGTGGGAACAGCTCCACGACGTGGACTTTTTTCCCAACGAAAATTTCAAATTTAGAATCCAAGTTTGACTTCACTAAAAGGTCTACTTCATTGAGGTATTTTGGGTACTTCATGGGAGTTTTATATATTTATTTTATATTAGTCTTACCAAACATTAACTCACTCAAAAAAAATCCTCAAATCAGAAACCCAAAAGCTCTCATCTCTCTCTACTATCTCTCTCGATTCATCGACCATTGGAAGAACAAGGAAGCTTTAAGAAGAATACAAAGTCATCAAGGTTCTTAATTAAATTTTGTTGATAAAGCTTCATTAAGGTATGGTTTCTTCTCTCTTGGGATTCTTTTACCCAAGATGTCCATTCAAATTTGATTTCTAAATCACCCAATTCCAAAGGTTTTCCTCTACAAATGAGTTTTCTTATAATCTTTAAATTGATTGTTGAGTATGACTAATTGTGACTACCCATGGCTAATTAAGTATATATTATTGACTAATTGATGTTGATTAATGGGTATTTCGTGTAGGTCATGTCTTTTCCCCAATTTTCCCAAATCGTTGATCTTGCTTATAAATTGATGATTTTTGATGAATGTATTGATTTTTAGACTTGTTTTAACTATTCTAATTCGTTCATGGACTGCCTAGGTTCATGTATTGTTGGGATTGGATATATTTCTTGAAGAATTCGTGATGAACCTTTCTCCCCTAACCCTAGGTTATGAATTGAAGTTAATTTTGATAGTGATGATACAATTTACTTAGTTCGTGTATAGATTACTATTGTTTGATGTTATTAGACCTATTGATGGATAAATATGGTTGGGTTGATGGTAAGATCTTGAAGAGGGCTTATGAAGGTTTATTGGTAAGACTTTGTGATCTTTAAACCTTACTTCAATGATAATGGTCTATACATGATGATGATGTTCAATTGAAGTAATATGTATGATTTGATTAAGATGATGATGATATGATCAATGTGATGAAATGTCTTGACTATGTGAATTGTGAGATTAAGATTAAGGTATGACGATGTAAGGTTAATTGTGAATCACTTATGTGCCTTACTATGATATGATGATAATGGTGTGCTAATCTCACAAATGAAGGGTTGTAATGAAATGGCATTCTCATGCAATACACTATGACATTAAGATTATGAATATACAAGGGGTTAGTCTCTTATGGACTAAGCTAAGATACTATTATTAAGAAATGTTTAAAGACATTTCAAAAAGGGACTTAACCTTATTACAAAGTGACCTTTAAAATGAGAGGTGTTGATTCCCCTTTGAGGGTGATTTACCCACCTGTTCCACAAAAGGTGTTGACTCCCGTTGGAGTGAGATTCACACTATGGTACCTCATACAATGTTGACTTCCCTTAGAGGGAGATTCACCCTAAGATTTCTCATGAGATGAGGACTCCGATGCTAATGGGCATGTAGAGGGTTCAAGACATATCGCCTAGTTCCTTGACTATGTTGCTCCCATAGGATTACTAGCTAGTGGATCCACCTAGAATATTATATTCATGTTTTTGTTCTACATTGGCAAGTAGACCACCTTCTTTCGGTGTAGGGCTCATCACACCAGATTCCATGTTTAGCTCACTTGGTCTATGTCGGTTAACCCAATTGTTCCTGAAAGTAAAATGAATGACTAAATGTAAATGAAGATGGACATTGGCTAGGATGACTTTAGGGGCCTACTTAGGATAGGTAGGGGTATGGGACTCTACCTAGACATTGAAAAAGTTAATTCTAAAAGGAGTCCTAGGAGATGGTCGTATATATTATGATATCATGTAATATGAAATGTTGCCTTTATATGATGACACTCTTATATGATGTCGACTATGATAATGAATACGCTATTGGTCTAAATTATTATATGTGGTGATCACTACTTATGAGGCGATGTTGTCTGAAGCAAACCATTACTTATGATGTCCTATCTTGTTTACTTGATTATGTGTGGTTAATAGGCTTCACATGAGCATTGCACTTGTAGGCTTGGGATGAGATTGTTAGGAAGGGTTTTGAATTCTATGTTCATATAAAATATAGAACATGATGTGTTTATATGGCTTTATGTTGATGTTATATTTGGTTGTGAACATGTTTTATGTTATTGTGATCCTTATCTTGTATATACTCTCTTGTATGACCATTAACGTCTTTCCAAATGACTTATCATATCTTCTACAGAAATAATCCCTTTCATGCATGTCTTCAAATGTTTTATGTGCATATATCCATACTTAGTTCAAGTGGTTTTACGAATCCATATTTCTTTGTTTTCTACAAATAAGTAGGATCCGGCCGTTGATCTTTTAGGAGGCCGATTAAAGAAGACTTGGACTCTTTTCCTCAAGTGTCTGTAGGTCCTCATGTTCGAGGATGTTACCTTATTCTACATTGCAACTTTAAAGTTGTATTGTCATAAAGTCATTGTTCATTCCTTTAGCATCAAACATTGATGTAAGCCTATAATGACATATTGACTTTGTATTGGTTATGTCTACTGATTGTACTCGTTTAGTTTGTTTAATGTGAGACGATCTTATTACACTATCTTTTATATAATTGTTAAGTTTTCTAAAAGAGAATCATAAGTAAGCTTCTATGCGAGGAGTCGATGTGAACTCCATATATGTAGTATGCGAGAAGTCTAAGTACACTTCTCTATGTATATGTAAAAGTTTTAATTTTTCCGCATTTTTAACCTATGGAATGTAATGACGAATGCTAAGAGGATAGTCTTAGTACTCTATGAGGACAATAAACGTTTACGACTAGAGGGTGATCCCTAGTCGTCAAAATAACCCAATAATCACCGACTATCGATTCAATAGTTTTCATCTAAAGACCTCGCTCTAGAGAAAGCCCAAAACAACGATAAAATCATATTTGCAATTGCAATTTAATTATGTTCAAACGCAACTACTACAAAAAATCATATTTAAACAACAAAATAACTAATAATTAGCAAGATCCAGCAGTAAATTCAACTCATATTCACATAATCACACCCTAATAATTGGGGTTTTAGCTACGCATAGTAAAAAGATAAAATGGATACCAAAAAGTGTTGTAATCAACTGGGTACGATAGAAAATATGTTTATACGAGCTAAGGATGAAATTTCTTCAAGACCCACTTCCAATTTCTTGAAGTTAGGAACTTTCAAATCTTCAAGGTTAAAGAACTAAGTCTCCGAAAAAAACTCTAAGAACTCAATAATAGAAGTAAAGTCCAAAAACTACTGTTCCATATAAATATTTCTATTCTAAGTTACAAAATATTAATGAGTATTTATAGTTTTAAAAAAAGTTGTGTTGCGAAGGATCACTCGGCGCAATTAGTCGGGATCAGCGATCAACTCGGTGATATGCCCTTTGGTTAAGTTCATTGTGGTCTTGCTTTGGCCTTCTACATCTTCACGTTCTATAACTTTGGGAGATGTAGTAATGCTTTATGGAAGTGATCGGCGACACGTTGACTGCTCCTTTTCACCACTGCATTGATCGTTTCTTTCAGGGATCTGTTCTTTGGAATATTAGGAAAGATTAAGGCCATTCGGTGTTAGGTGATCTTCATGCCTTCTTTTCTTCGTTCTTTTCAGCTACCTTTTTCTTTTAGATCAAAGGTAACCATGCTTTATCTCAATGTCTAAAAACCCGAAATATAAAAATTTTCATCTGTTATTGAGACAAAATATGCATTTGAGGGTACTACATTTATCAAAATATGGCCCTAAATGAGTCCAATCTTTGACTCATCTACACCCCCAACTTCAACTTTTGTTTGTTCTCAAGTAAAACTCAAGTTCAACAGTTTAAAAAAGATGTCTCAAACAGTGCTAGACATAAATCAATCATGAATGTACACAACAAGACTTACTTTATCACAAAAGAATCAATTTGTGCACTTAAAGAATCAAGTTGTGACACACCATTATTAAAGATTTTCAAGATCACGATACATGCTTCAAATGCAAGTTCAAGCTAAAAAAAAAGTGAGAAAATTCCATCACACAAATAATGATTCCATTGTCACACACAATAATTCACATTATAAAGCTCTGCAATCAAATGCAACACTACACTTACCAAGGTAAACACAAATACATGAGTTAATCCAGTGGTTTGCCTGTATTTTCCATTCAATTGTCGTTTTAGTTCACTGAAGATCAAAAAGGTCTTTTAAAGGCTTGTAATGAGGCTGAGTGCAAAGGTATGATCATTTAAGTTCACTGACTTTTATCCTTATGAAATTTGGTGCTCACAACACTTCCCTCTTTCTATATTTCATCATTTTATTTCGTGCTAATAAGTCGTCCCATTATTCACTTTCAATGGATTGTTCAAAAAAAACCATTTTCTTTGTTCCACAATTTTCTTTTTCATTATTTTCTTTTTCTTTTTCTCTTCGTTTATTCTTCTTTTATTATTTTTTATGGAGGCGTTCATTGTTTTTGAACACCATAGGTTAAAGGATAATTTTATTTCACTTCTTGACTTGCCTTCTCTTATCAGCATACCCCCATAAGTTGGCTATTCAATAAATAAAAAATCAAGAAATATATAGGAAGTGGAATAAAAAAGGTCATGTTTTCGTCAAGTGTCTACCAAAGAAAGACAAGACCAAGGGGTGTTCAAAAGAGGTTTGCACACTCACAAGGTACGCCACAAAAGAGGCATCTATCAAATTGGTTCACTCTCTTTCAAAGGTGCTCAAGATCATATCATGTGATCACAACACATAGTAAACCGGACCAACTGGGAAAATTCTAGGTGTCATTATGCACGGTTCATAGTAAGCTCATCACACAAGGCATCAACACCAAAGTCAAATAAGAATCCACACATTTGCTATTGTACAATGTACATCACAAGAAAGTAAATTTGATAACTGGCTAATAACAACGATATTCAAAAATTTCACATATTATCTATGAAACTTAATTTATCCTCATTGTAGTCGTACATTCATATTCGTTATGTTGAGAGCACTATTCAAGTAATCAGTATTTGTCAAAGAGAGACTCAAGTTTCCAAAGAACAACCAAATAAAATAACATACAAGAGGTGGTTAAATTTTTTGGAGGATGGGTAAAAATCATTTGCAGTGAAAGCAATAAGATACATAAGCTCAAACATTTGCAAAAAGTAATTTAAAACAAAAGTATAAAGCATCACAACCAAAATATATGCACAAGCACGAGAACTATATTCAGAGAAAAAGGATAGCATAACCCCACTACAATAAAGGTATCAATCCTCCAATGCAAATGAAATAAAAGTATCCAAAAGGAAAGACATAGAGGGAATCAAGTCTGAGCACTCGCTCCATCTGTCTAGGCATCAGTGTCCGATCCATCAGCATGAAGTTGGGCCTCAGTGCTCGGAGTCTCCTTAAAAGTACCAGCTCTTCCAAGGAAATCACTAGGGACAACAAAAGGTATACTTGCCATGGAAGCCTACCCAACAACGTCTACCATAATCGCCTAAGTCTCAGTCAAGCCCTCATCTGCAGCTTCTACAACTCCTCAAGCATCTCTTCATCAGTCTCTGCCTCAGACTCGGGATCAAATGGCTCAACTGGCACATGGGGAGGTCCACCATCCTTAATGCTATACACATATCGTCAAACTTTTGATGGTCCACTTCTCTTCTTATCTCAACAATGTAGGATTTTAATGTTCTCACCTCCTCCGTGGTCCATTGATCACACTCACACATCACTATCCTAGCTGAGAGGGCATCAATGGAATCGCTCAATGGTGTCACAATATTTGTCAGGGCATTCTGAATCTTGCCCAGAAAGGAAGCCTCGAGTCTAGAAGCCTGAAGATCAGTAGTATAGGTAAGTCATCCAATTAGTAGTAATAAAGCCTAGTTTATCAAGAGTCTGGGATACATCAACAATAGAAGGTCTAGGTGGCAGTGTAACAGTTGATGAACCTGAAATTTCAGTAGGAATACCAACAGATGTTGATGTACTTGAAGGCCCAAAGGTTGTAGTAGGCGAAGACACATATACATCTATGGAGTCTGTGTCTTCAAGTCAAGAAGGATTAGTAGTGGCTTCCGGATATCAATGGAGGATGTGGGCATAACTTCCTCATCCTTCTTGGAATCTCTAGGAACCCGAGCCTATCTGCATAAGTCAATGATCAATATCCGGAAAGGAAGTGAGGTATGTTGTTGCCTTAACCGCATGAGTATTTCTTGTGCTATACTAAGTCCCAAGTTTGTCTTGGTCTTCTCTATGATGCAACCAGACAGGATTCCTTAGCAAGGCGAATGATCTACTCATTTTGGGACATCATAATTGAGTTCTTGATCAAGCAAAACCAGAATCTTGCAGCTCTGTTCAAATCATTCTTTGCAGTTAGATCCTATTTTGATAACCCTTTTGGAGTACCATAATTAGGAAATTGCGCAAACTGATTTTTTAAATTTTCTAGCTTCTTTATTCTGATATGGTGCTGGCAGTTATCATTGATACGCGTGTATATCCCTAAGACTGAGTTGATAGTAGAGCTATCACAATGTACCTTTCGTCCTCTAACAACCACATATTAACTACTTCGAATGATGTTGCTTGCTTCTTCCTATGGGTATCAAACCACTATATGCAATGTGATTTTTGTAACCCGATTTAGAATATAAGTACCCTGGGTTTTTTCCAAATTTGGAACTCGTGATATCTCAGGATATCCATGAAATACCGGTACCTATCGATAACCCCATCCGTGTATAGTCACTTCTCTTCAAGAATTGCCCTCATCCCTTCGGTTATAAACTTTTTCTTTGACTTAGGAAGAGGTTCCTAAACCGGTATGGCGAACACCACTACTTGTTCTTTAACAGGAAGAGGAAAAGTGGTGGGCTGAGCATTTATGATCCTAGATTGATCTTTTATCTTTTTGGAGCAGAATTTTCCCTCTTTGCTGCTATAATTTCCTCATTATCAGAAACTAAAATATGAGGTTCTAGTTTATCTCCTTCACTTTGAGACGCGGTGAGATATGTAGTGTAAATGTCATAGCTGTCAGAATTGTGCTCTAGTGACCAGGTGCTTTTGCTTTGCACTTTCCTTTCCCACCAAATGTGGGAAATGTTGTTGTTTTATACCTAGATGAAGTTGCATCCTCGTTAATTCTGATTCACTTTTCTTTGACATGGGATGGAATGTACCTTTATGGGACCCTATGTCTATCCATATCTGCAAATATTTACAAAAAGTTAGGGACAACTTAATCACATTCTTTGGAAAACAATTGCATAAGGCCTTACTGATCCAATCAGCGGGTCTCCAAATTTCTTTGGCGAGCTAAAAAAGGTTTGCCGAACGGATTTCATCAAATGTCATGGCAATAAGGAGAAGAAAAAGTTTATTCGTCCGCTTAACGACACCTTTTGGTGAGCAAAAGATAGCCCGTAGAAAGTGACATTGCAAAAATAATTCAGGGTTGTAGTGAAAAGAGCGATTTAAATACTTTTAGAGAGTCGTCATGTGTTTTTGGCAACACAAGGTTTCTCGCCAAAAGTTACAGTGGCCAATAAGACATAAAACAAAATTAAGGGCGAGATAGAGGCACTAGGAAAAATGTCAAGTAGTTCGGCGAGCTCAATCCAACCCTCCAAACGATCTAACATGCCTATTCGCTATTTATCATCGCAAATTCAAATTTGCTGCCCCCAAAATCAGAAACTAAACCATACACTAGTAAAATTCGCCCAAGACCCATAACACGCAATATCTTGGGATTCATATTTCTCCCGGATAAACATGCAGACACACCTTCACCAATTTCGAATTCATTTCAAAGCATAGAAATAGGGGATTCCATTAGTTAAATAATACTAGCAAGCTAATCGTATTAGAACTAGGAAATTTCACAATTTAACCTAATCATAAAGGCCCAAAACACCTCATCAGGATAAGATTTATTTACAAAAGATTACAAGTAACAATAGTAAATATGGAGATTGAAAAACAAACCTATATTACTTATCTAAACAATTTGTAATGCTAGGAGGCAAAGAGATACATATCGGAGCAATAACCGATTAACTAAAAATACTAATAGAATGCAGAGACATTTAAAACACGAAACAAGTGTGAGTTTGGAAAGATTAAAATGAGGGAAAGTAAGAAAATGGAACTTCATTGGTCCTCAAATAAACCTTCAAGCTTTTTCATTTCAAAGACATTATTTTTGTTCGCCGATACACTCAGTGGACCGCCAAAGAATTACATACATCATTGAGTTTTACAAGACCTCCAGTCAATGTAGAGATCCAAATAATGGAAAATATTGGGGTCGTCGACCAGGTCGTCGATTCTCTCATTTGACTATAGGTCACCAATGTATAACTTCCAAAAAAATTTCATACTTTCACTTGCACAATCAACATACCATTTTTTTAATTAAATCTTAAGCTATCAAAGTTTGGGTGCCTTACAATAACCACATTATTTATAGTTGTGGCATGACTTCCCCCTCTAAATCTTTATTTGTAGGAGAGATATGAGACATTACGTGACCCATTTGTATCTCTAGTAGTTGTACATATATGAATTAGGAATCACTTATCTCATTTATCCTTGAGACAATATCTTTAATCTCATTATACACCTTGTCATGACTTTCAACTGTTTGGAGAATGAGTGAGACTTCCACCCTCGTTAACATTATGGTTCATACACATATGGGGGTTGTACCAGTCTTTACCATTGTTCGGTGCTCCCAATTCCATGATTTTCTTGATGATTAGATCCAGTTGGATCAATAGATTGGACAAAATATGGTCTTCTCAATCTCTTTGTTAGGTATGGCCAGGTTATCGAGGAGCTGGGCTGCTATCGCATAGGGTAGTCATAAGAGACTTTCCAAAAATATTTGGTCAACCATTTTTTTTTTGTCCAGGCCAAGTCTTTTATAGAAGCAATCCAATACAACATTTACTAAAAATTCTATGAGTTGGGTGCTGGAGAAAACCTTCCTTAAGTTTCACCCACAACTTATGGATTTGACTCAATCTCTTATTGTTTGAAACTTAAGGTGGCATCCCTAAGATATATCATTCTCATAAGAGAAGAGTCCATTTGATGATCGTTTATACCAGAAATGCTCCAATTTTCTAATCGAAGAGGCAAAACAAAACTAAACATTAGGTTAGAAGAACTATAACTATCAAGAACTAAATTTCTACTCAGATAAAAATTCTCAAGTGACACCGCTCCATGACAGGCCGCCATTTTTTGATGAACCATTTGACATCATTAAAAACACTTCATCCAATTCTAAGCATAAACAGTCATTAAGCAGTATATACCCTAACCACGGGTTGGGGTCTAGTTCCAAGGGAGTGGTTCCTTGAGAATAATTCAGCAAAGTATAAATTAGCTCATGCTAGTTACAACTAAAATAAATTATCAATTAAAAACATGATAAATCAAACGAGTTGACACAAGTGTCAATTAAAAATTGGGGGTTTATAGACAAATTAACAACTAAAATAAACAAAAATAAGAGCGATACGAATAGGGAGATGGGATTCATGGTATGTGATGCAATATAAGCTTAAATACACAACCGGGTACATGTTATTACAAGTATATGGCTGCAAATTTTTTACTAAGCTAGCAGTTAGTAGGGTAAATTTTATCTCAAGCAACTTACCCCTAATCAACTCGGAATCTCTCTAACATTGAGAAGCCCCTATTATGCCCAGCCTTTTTCATAGACCGTTAACTTTCTCGAGCTCACAATGTGGGAGAGGGTTTAGGATTAACTCTCTCTAGATCAAAGCACGACAACCTAATAACCACCAACTATCGATTAAGTAGTTTTTATCTAAATACCTCTTACTCCAGTAAACCCAAGAAACGAAGATAAAATCATATTTGTAACTCAAATTTCATTAAGTGCAAACACAACTACTGAATGAAATCACATTTAAACAACAAAAGAACTACTAATTAGGATTCAAGTCATATTCCCATAATCACACCTCAAGAATTGGGGTTTTAGCTATACATAGTGTAAGGAGATCAATATTGATACCAAAAAGTGTTTCCATCAAATGGGTCTGATAGATAATGTCTTTACACAAGCTAAGGATGAAGATTATTCAAGAACCTCTACTAATGTCTTGAAGTTTGGATCATTTAAATCTTCAAGGTTCAAGAACAAAGTCTCCCAAACTCTAAGAACTCAAAATTAGAAGCAAATTGTGAAAACTACTTTTCACAGATAAAAATATGATCCTAAGATAAAAATATTAATGATTATTTATAGTTTCCAAAATAGTTATGTTGCGAAGAATCACTAGGCGCAGTTAGTCAGGATCGCTGATCAACTCAGTGATCATCCCTTTGGTATAGTTTATGGTCATCTTTCTTTTGCCTTTCGCATCTTCGCGTTCTAAAACATTGGGCAATGTAGTGCTGCTTTGCAGAACCACTCCAAAACACGCCTACTCCTCCTTCTAAGTGTTGACTTGATCTTTTCCTTCACGGCTGAGTACTTTAGAACATTAAGGGAGATTAAGTCAATTCCGTGACTCGCCCAATGGGTTAGGAGATCTTCACACCTTTTTTTCTTCGTTCTTTTATCTGACATTTTTGGGATATCACTATTCTTCACCCTCCATTGGTGATAAGAGGATGAAAGGTCAATTTAGAGAAGTTACTTGCACCTTGTAGTTGAATGAACAAATAAGCTATCCTTTGAAAAGGATACTTATTTTGAATGGTCACCTTATTTAACTGTTGATAATAAATAAATATTAGGAGTGAACCATCTTTTTTTTAAAACAAACAAAACCAAAGAACCCCATGGAGAGATACTTGGTATGATGAAACCTTTAACCAAATAATCCTTTTCAACTGTTCATTTAATTCCATATGTTCTACTGAAGGCATTCTATAAGGACGAAATAAATAGGCTACATATCTAGGAGAAGGTCAACACCAAACCCTATTTCCCATTTGGGAGAAATACCGGGTAATTAATCGGGGTACACTTCAGGATACTCATTAACAATAGGGCTCGACTCAAGTCTAGGATTTTCGGAATCCATATCTCTCTCCCTAACTAAATGGTACAAGAAACCCTTAGAAATCATATTTTTAGATTTAAGATAATAAATGAAGAAACCTTTCGGAATTTAATTTTCCCCCTTCCACTCTAGGATAGGCTCATTCGGGAAGTGAAACTTAAATACCCGAGTCTACAATCAATAAAGCATAACAAGAGTGCAAACAAATCTAACCCAAGGATGACATAAAAATATAGCATTTCAAACTCTACCAAGTCAACACGAGTAACTCTATGGGATAAGAAGATGGGAAAATTTCTATTTACCATCATAAAAAATAGTGGATACAGTATTAGGTTCTAACAACACTTTGGGAAGAATATTAAAACTCATAGCAAGAGATGGCGTGACAAAAGACAAAGTAGTACGGGGTTAAAGTAAAGCATATATCACTCTTAGCATAATACTAACCACATCAGGTAACTACTCTTGTTCACCCTGAGTTTGAACAACATAGAATTATTTTTCTTATGAGCACTTTAACCTGAGCAACTTGGTCCTGGTGAAGAATATATTTGATATATACGACTAATATCTCCCTCATTCTTAGTAACCAAATGATAATCTGTTATCTTGTGATCCCTCTTACCACAACTAAAGCAACCACTGCAACCCGCTAGACATTTTCGCTCATGTTTTCTTCCACACATCGTACAATTAAGCATAAAAGGCCCATTACAACCTCCTTAAGTCTTAGGGTGTAATAACCTTTTATTTTTGGACATTGGAGGAGATTTAGAAGATCGTTTCCCCAAAAAAACATTGTAGAAATATTGGACGACCACGTCCATGGACATAGAGTATGAATTGTTAGAATCATCCGTTGTTGCCCTGTTTGTTATCTAGGACTTTGTTTGACCTTTTCATCCTCTACTTCTTTGGCATGGACCATTAGATGAGAAAAATCCATGTCATGGAAAAGCGTAGTCATATCACACTCTTTTAAAAGTAGTTTGGTTATACACGAATGAACTTGCTCAGCCTTGCCATAGATTCGGCAAGGAACACACTTTGACAATTAAATGAATTTCAAGGATTATTCTTTTACGCGAATACGTCCTTGTCAAAGATTTATGAAATCAAGCACTTAAGCTCCCTCATCTGAAGGGGAAAGATCATATCAAGAGACGTGTACATAAACCTCTCCCATTCGAAGGGACCCACATCTACGAATCTTGTCGCATTCCATTGTTTGAACAAATTTTGAGCAACCCCCTTGAGTTGATAAATGACAAATTCCACCTTCTTTACAAGAGTCAATCCCATGATAGCCGACACCTATTAGGAGACGACTATGAATGCTTCAGGATCTTACTCAACTTTGGAACCATGAAATTTCGTAGGATTCATCATTGTGAAGTCCATCACTCTTAATGTCGTTGTACCCATGTCACGCCCCAAAGTCAAGGCGCAGAACTGGCTCCTAATGCAAAAAAATTAGGCCCGAGCTAACCCTGCTGAACTATTTGCAACAAGCGCATGGACACCACATGAAATCAAGAAAACAAACATTGCTCTGTGGGCTGAATATAGCCCTCATTTTAATAAACATAGCCGTATAGGCATAACATAGCCCTATTTTGTCTCAAAATGGACCTGTAAGCACCACCTGACATTCTATGATATATATATAGACCTACGGGAAACACATAACCCGCATTGTCAATAGCATAGTCCTATTAGACAACATCATAGCTCCCATAGGCATTTCATATCTCAACAACTAACCATAACAGCCCCATGGGCGACAACAAGCAATTCAATAGGCTAGAGACGAGCAATTTAGTTATAAACAGTTTATATGAATAATCTCCAAGTCGTTCCTAACTTAGGGTCGTTCTTAATAGATTGTGGACCCCTAAATGAGAGTTTATATCAACTCAATCATCCAACCACTCACAATTACATCTACAAGATCACAAACATTAACTACACTAGGATATCGCTCCCAAGCTCTATGTAAACATGCCGAACAAAGGGAATAGCCTTAACATACCTATTCTTTTATAATTTAAGATGAAAATACATTTGTACGCACCACTACAATACTCAAGAGACAGGCAAAATCAATCAGTAATTAATGATAAAAAAAATACTGCGATGATTAAAAAATCGATACGTATTCCTATGATTAATAACAATCCAAGATCCACCGTATTCATAAGCTGATAAAAGGTGATTCCTACCTTTCTTTAAACAACTAGAAAACTTGAATACAATTACTTAACTGATAATAAACCTTCTGCCATAGCCTCCACATGGCTACACCGCTCAATTCACCGTGAAAATTATACCAAAAAGACGAGCTTGCGATGTACTACATTTTTTTATAAGGAGCCAAAAAGAGAATATGAACACTCAAGGATGATTTGAGGAGTAATTATATAATTTTCTTGGGTTTAAGGAGTTATAATGAAGAAAAATGAAGAAGATGCTATCTTCTAAGGTTCCACCGACTTAGTGGACCCAACTCACGTACCTGCTTGTGTAATCTTGCAAAAATGTGAATGTCTCTCTATTCTGAAGACGTATGAACAAACCGTTTGATGCTTTGTAAAGTGGACTCGTATACCTGAAACATGATGGGTCGTGGTCCCCATAAAACATTATAGACTAGATGAAAATGTCAGAGACATTTGACCCTAATTTCATAGGATTGTTTAAAAAGGAACATACGATAATTTTCGCCAACTTCTGCTTTGCTACGTACCTTACTTCAAACCTTGAGATAAAACCCTTCGACAAAAAAAATTAAATGCCTCATCATTCTTAATTTATTGCTCACCCTCTTACTTTATTTCTCACCCTCCATGTCTTTTCATGAAGGCACGAGTTAATTTTGACATTTATAAATGTTGGTGTTTTACAACCCACATTTGGGTTCATGCGTTTCACTACCTCCCTATTGTCTTGGGACTTCACGGCTTGAGCAAACAATTGCTATATACCCATATTATCCCCTTAACTAGATTAAAATAATAATTTGATCTTAACTAATAAAAAAATTGTATATGTTCCATGAGACAACGCAAATTTGAGGCTCTATGATACAATACATATATGATTTCCTATAGATATAACCTACCTGACCCATACTCTCGATTTACTGGCTTGTATGCTTGGTCTACCTGGCCCATAGGCTAATCTACCTAGCTCGTAGTCTTGGTCTAGCGGGACTATAATCTCAGTATAAAAATCAATATTTGTATTGAACATTCTTGAAGTATCATGATCTCTTGAAACCAAAACAAATATCATAGGTGGTAGTAAGACGATAAAACACCTGAACAATAGCAAATAATCATAATTTATCAAACACAATCATAACATGTTTTTTCCGGCCCATAGGAAAGGAGTGGAGTGTCAACAATAAACATTGTCTCACGTGGTCATATCAAACTCAACTGGACAAGTCTACATGTTAAATAATTATAATACTTCGGCCATAAGAAGCTTCGGACATTAGGATCATTCCATAAGTGATGTAATATCGTTAACATACCTTCTAACAAAAGACGAAAAGTGTCTTTATTAATGTTGCCAAAAAAATGCAACAATCTGGAAATCACCAAGGTTTCAAGAACGACGATATTGCAACCCTCATGACCGGTTAAGTCCAACCCATAAAATGAGGGAAAAAAACAATAATCAATAGCTAACAACATTGAAGGCATTCCAACAACACCACAAATGAGTGACAAGCGCCTGAGTCAATATAATTAGATGTATTTCACGTTGTTCAATCCAAAAACCATTCTACACAAATCCAATAAGATTCACACCAACCCCCTAATTACCTCCAGTAGTTAAACACCATACCTAAATCATAATAACAAGAAATTAAAAAAACAAAGGTGTTTCCCAAAGACACAATATCAAAAACACTACTAAAAATCTCAACAATCTATAAAAAGAAATAGTAGGAAGAAACACATACACATAAATTTTCTCAGAATGATAGTACATGATTTACTTCCCCTACATCACGACTCTATTGTGTTCCTATTAAAAACTTCAATGGCTAGAGACTTAGAGCAAGTGAGAAATGACTATTCGATGGGATTTATGCTTAGCACCGAGAAACTATTGAGATCAAAGCTCTCTATCTAATAAAGATGAGTTTCTAGAAGCAATCTCCTTATCTCTTACCTATGTGCCCCCAAAGAATGATTGTCTACATAAAAATTATTAGTTAGTGGATCCACCTAAGATAGAATATTATGGTCCTTACCTTGGCAAGTAGGTCAACTCTTTTCAATGTAGGAGACACCGTGGAATCATGTTATCGCTCATACAGTCTCTATGTCGGTTAAAGCTTCTTCCAACATTAATAATAAACTAAGGCTACTTCAAGAAGTATTATCATATATGTTCAAAGTTTTAATGATGTTAGCTTGCATTACAATGTTTTATGACTTATGTTTTCTAACCCCTTTTATATCATGTTATAGCTTTGTCAATGTGTCACGACCCAGAGGTTCCCTCTAGATGTAACAAGGCGTACCAGAATCCAAGAGACCTCATACAAGCCCTTTAGCATATCATAGCATAAAGTAAATACAAAATGATACGGAAATTTCAACATTTTCCATACAATTAAAGTCGTCTACAAAATGAAGTGGAAGACTTTAACACTTTATTTCAAACCATCTAATACATGAATAATTTTTGGGACGCAGCCATACAAAATTATAAACATAAATTAAGGCATAAAGGAAGGGTAATCTAATCTTTGATGTTATGAGGACATACCAAGTCTTCACTCCTTGCTCTACTATGAACCTAGAAACGGGGATGGAACTCAATATCGTCAGACTGTACATTTGATAAGAATGTAGGAAAGAGTATGCGTTTTTATAAAATGTAATAAATATAAGCATAAGAGATACACCATAAGGAACACACCATAAGTATAAGACACAATAACATAATTCATAAGAATATTCAATACTTGGATCATCATAACATAATAAGAACACCTCATAAGTAACCTTCATGAATATTTCTGCAATCCATGGATAAGACCCATAAATCTCACTCATGTTAACAACTTTAGACCAGCATTCATATTCATCATCTTTTGATCTCATCCTTAGCTTGTTTATCGTTAGGGGAACATTCACGTGTAGTCAAACATATAAAGGAGGGAAAATGTATAAATAATCAATGCTAATCTAACGTCATGCAAGTAAATCTCATATTAGAACATAATTACAATACTACCTTGAAGTAATCGTGTTTCATCATAAACATGCTATTTTTATTATAGACTTGTCCTTTTTTAATCATTTTTACTAATCATGGAAGAGTATCGCTCAACTATTCAAAGAAACATCATCACTCATGAATGGTTATAGTTAACAAATTCAAGGCTATCAAGGAAAACCACCTTACCATGCTTGACCAAGATATAATGGAAAGAAAACTCTCACGCAAGTCCAAGCTACTCAAAGAAGCATTCTATTGTTAAATCCAAGCTATCATGAAATTGTGTAGCCTCACCAAGTAAAGCTATCATGAAATTATGTAGCCTCACCAATTTCTACATCCAAGGATACCATGAGATCTATTACTCAACCTAACATGCATGGTCTTCTCTTACTGGTCAAGCTAATCATGAAGTGATACCACATCACCAATGACACTTCAAAACAAGGCAAACATACAAGAACACACTAGAACACAAAAGACTAGTTTCCAGACGTCTTGATCGTCCTTTGACGTTTGATCTTGAAACTCTTTAAACCAATTATTATAAGTTGTTTCTCACCTTATTAACATGTTATTAAATCATAAAACTCATGTGAGGCTCTAGTTCTTCCTATTTCATTTTGACGGTCCTTACACAAACAATTAGGGATACTTGTCTCGCATGTATTTTTCGATTTCCCTAGTAGTTTTCGACTAGATGATGTTTCCATAGAACTTTCACGGACTTAATCTCTTTGTTCCTCAGCTTACGCAAATCATCATCAAGATTTGTACTCGATTCTTCTTCATATTAGAAGTCTTTTTCTACCACAATTGAGTCTCTCTTAATGATATGATCCCGGCCTCCATGATATCTCTTCAACATGGACACATGAAATACCGGATGAACTCCCAAGATAAAAATCAAAGCCAACCTATACGCTATCGGTACTACACATTGAAGAATATCAAAAGAAACAATATACCACAGAATTAGTTTTTCCTTCTTGCAATATCTCATTACCTCTTTCATGGGTGATACCCTAAGAAGAATATTCAAAACAATCTCAAATTTAATTCCCATCACCTTATGATATGCAAACTTTTTTTGTCTACTCTGGGCTGATATAATCTTAGCTTGAATACTTGTAACCTTATCTTGAGCATCCTTCACCTAATAAACCCCCATAGTCTTCACATTTAATGTCTCGAACCATTCTACGGGTGATCTATATCCTCTCTCATATGATGCCTCCAACGGTGCAATATCAATGCTAGAGTGATAAGTATTATTATAAGAGAATTCACACAACGGTAGGAACATTTCCCAATGCCTTAAAAATCCATAAAACATGCCCACAACATGTCTTCTAACACTTGAATAGTCGTTTCCGACTGTCTGTCTGTCTATGATGAAAGGTTGTACTTAAGTTAGTTCTATGCCAATTTCATCATGTAAGTTCCTCCAAAACTTGGATTGGAATTTGGTACCACTGTCTAAGATGATAGAGTGGGGAACCCATCAAATCTGACTATCTATTTCACAAATGCCTTAGCTAGTTGTTGAGCATTATAATCTATCCTTATCGAAATAAAATGACTGACTTTGTTACTATAAAAACCATTACCCAAATGGAATCAAAATTCCCCAAGGTATTCGGAAGACCAACCACAAAATCCATGGGTATCCTGTACCACATCCATTTCGGAATTGACATTCTTTGATGTAAACCTACAGGCTTTTGTTGTTCATACTCTGGTATATCCTTCTTCATGCCTGGCCACCAAAAAATTCGCTTCAAGTATCGATACATCTGGGTCAAACAAAAATGAACGGAATATCGCAAACCATGGGAATCTATCAAAGACTTTTAAATCGTCATAAACTCAAGGAACACAAGTCCCACTTTGAAACTTAGCACACCCTGTGTATTGAGAGTGGTTTCCTATGCCTAACAAATCTCTGTATTCTTCTTAAGTTCATTCAAGTTCATTTTAAGTTCTCATCCTCAAATTGTCTTGGCGTTGATCTTTTTAATGAATGTTTCCTAACTTCAATTCTAGCGAACACTCCTCCTTTTTATGAGATTCCCAATTGAATGAAATTTAGACTCCAATTCTGAATTTTCGTACCCAAAAGTCACTTGGTTACACTCAAGCAAACTAGACTACCCATACTCACTGCTTTTCGACTAAAAGCTTCTGTCACTAAATTAGCCTTACCCAAATAGTATTGAATGGTAGAATCACAATCTTTAAATTAACTAAATCCACATTTGTTGTCCTTAATTCAAATCCTTTTCAGTGATCATGTGTTTCAAAGTATGATGAATAAAAACCTCACGTTTAACACCATAAAATTAATGCCACCATATCTTAAGAGAAAACACTACCACTGCCAACTCCAAATCATATTTTGGATAGTTCCTCTCATGCATTGTCAATTGACATGAGTCATAAGCTATAAGATTCTTATACTTCATCAACAAAACACCTAAACAAAAAAAATATGAAGCATCACACTAGACAATGAACTCCGTACCTTTGACCGATAATTCTTTAATAGGTGTGGTGGTCAAAAATGTCTAAGCTTTGGGAATGTCACCTCACATTGTTCAGCCATTCAAATGGTATCTCTTTTTTTTGTTACATTTGTCAAGTCAGTGGAAATAGAAGCAAAGATCTTCACAAATTGACGATACCTAGCAAGCCCCATAAAGCTCCTAACTACTATCACAAAGCTAGGATTAACATAATTCTTAACCGCCTCAATCTTTTGAGGATCTACCATTACCCCTTTATTTGAAAAATATATTCCCCCAAATACAACAGAAGTCAACCAAAATAATACTTAGAATATTTAGCATACAACCTTTGTTCCCAAGAATACATAGAATCATACGAAGATGGTCGGCATGCTCTTACTCACTTTTACAATCGACCAAAATATCATCAATAGAGACTATCACGAATGAATTAGGAATTTGCTTTAATACATCATTCGTTAAAATCATAAAAGTTTCAGGCACACTAGTCAATCGAAACGACATAACTATATACTCTTAGTTTCTATAGAGAGTTCTAAACGTCGTCTTGGGCACATCTTTATGATTTATCTTTAATTAATTATATCCAGGCCATAGATAAATCTTAGAGAACATTGATGCACCTTGCAGTTTGTAAAGATAGATCATATATTTGAGGAAATGGGTACTTTTTTCGAATGGTGACCATATTCAATTGTTGGTAATGTATACACATCCTCATACTACCATCCTTTTCCTTAATAAAAAAAACTGGAGCATTCCACGAGGAAGCACTACGACAAATAAATACCTTATTAAGAAGCTCTTGGATATGAACGTTAAGCTCACTTAATTTTGTCGGAGCCATGCAATAGGAAGGTATGGAAATGACATGATGTACCAATCACTAAATCGATGCAGAAATCTATATCTATATCCAGAGGCATGGTAGGAAAATTAGTTGGAAAACCATCTCTAAATTTTATACCTTTGAAATACACTCAAACAGAGGGAGACTCGACATGAACATCTCGAATATGGGCAAAATAACCCCACTTTACAAGTTTTATAGCTTTAATAAAGGGTATGATTTTAGTTTGCTTAGACTTGTATATCCACTCCCACTCTAACTTTTCCGATCCCAGAATTTTGTAGAGTCAAAGACTTAGTATTACAATTAAGAAAAACATAATAGGAGGATAAGCAAGTCATTCCTAAGATTATGTCAAAGATAGTCATATCCAAAATTATCAAATCAGCCCAAGTATGAAAACTAGTAAATGCCTCTATCTCAGTCTTGTCTACAAAGGCATAACACTGAGTCCTATCATCATGATGGGAGAATTCCTTTACTAGATGCATTGTACCTCTACATGTGTGACCGTTTCCCCTAACTCTGCGGTCTCGCGGGTTTCCTCTTCAAACACCTTGTGGACGCCTTTGACCATTATTACAATTTCCCACCAATACCACTACTCTTGATGCTGCTGCACTGAATCCGTCACTCCTGGGTGGGGAAAATCTCTCCTCATATGGCTAGGTTCTCCACAATTATAACAAGTACGATAAATTTCCCACTGAAGGTGTGACACCCTAAGTATCCTGAATTAATTATGAGGTGGAGTTACAGTATAATAACCTGTAGAGGCTTGCACAAGAGACTAAATTAGCATGGATGCAAGTGTTGGCCTCCCTGAACCTCTAGATTAAGATCCCTGAAAGTTGCCTAAATTTTTGTCCTTCTTAGACAATGCCTTCGCCGGACCGTATCGCTTCACCCCTCCACTTTATTCACAAAATTGATTACCTCATTGGTGTTTTTCCTTGCAGAGGTCATATATATAGATAATATCTGCAACTCAAAATTTAGTCTCTTAATAAATAAATGCATCCTCTCTTCCTGAGTTGTCACCAATTGCGTAGCATAATTGGATAAGGCATGGAACATGGGATCATAAGCAACCACAGACATACCACCTTGATCTAAGGCCGTGAAATCATCCTTCATACAATCTCTCAATGTCCGGGGCACATACTTCTCAAAAAATAGAGCATGAAATTTAACCAAATAACTAGAGGTAAAACTACATATCAACATTACAAATGAGCTCTACACCAGTGCTTAGCATCACCTTGAAGCTGAAAAGTCACAAACTCAATCCCATGCTGATGGAAATTTTCAACCTTATGAAGCCTCTCATTGAAGTCTAAGATAAACACATGAGCATCCTCTTTCTACGAACCATGAAATACAGAAGACTCTGGATTCAAAAACATAGCCTACATTTGATGCTCATTAGCAGTCATAAAAGAACCCAACAGAGGACGAGATCATGATTTACCTTCCCTCCCACCTTCGGGACAGTGATAAAGTAGGAGGATTGGCAGGAGCTTGAGTTGCTTGAACAGAAGGAAGCACTCCAGGACAATCCAACCTTTTCAAGAATGAAATGATATACTGAGCTAACACTAGGTGAATTAGAGGAATGCATGTTATCTTTGAGTACACCTCTTCCTCCTGTCCAACATCCTCAATATTTTCAACCTGAACATTCTCATGTATCTCTTCATGATTCCCGGGAGGGTCTTTACCTTAAGGAACATTTTTTATTGGCGCCCCAAATCTAGTAGGAGCAACTTTTCCTCGACCTCAACCCCTAGCCCTCAACCCCTAGATTTTACTCTACCCGAACCTAGACTGCACATCTTACTGCAGAATCCTCTGCTGGAGCTTTGGCAAGAGCTACAAGCCTGGTGTCATTAAATCTAGTGTTAACAATTTGAGGACATAAGAGTCGAGGAAGTTCATCACCAATTTGAATCGAGATATACAAATTGGAATCACGTTATAACACAAAAGGAGACAAGAGAAAATAGAGAGATTTCCTAAAGTTATATACCCTGTCGAAGAGAAGTACAGACGTCTGCTACAGTTTCACAAGACTCTACTATACTTATTTTGGTACATCGATATCAATGAACCTAGGCTCTTACTTTAACTTTGCCATCACACATAAACTTTCAAAAGAGCTAACAACTAAAAATACGAAGATACACCTAGTACCTTAAAGTCAATATTCCAAAACAACACCCAAGCTAATAAACTAATAACAAAATAGAAGTTCTTTGTCCAAAATGTGGATATAGACGAAAGGAGAACTCATGGAAGCTTGAACGAATTGTCTCATCCTTGTATTCGACCAACGATCACTGATCCTCTAAACAAGGTCTGTAAATAGCCGCTTGAAGAGGCCTTATACTTTAAAAAGAAAGAGCAGGTGCAATATCAGTTGACAACCATAATGTACTGGTAGGATCACAAGGCTATCCTACTAAGTTCAACAAACATAAGTCAATACAACAATACAATCACATGCATATATTGAACAACACACAATATTATCAACATTTACTAACAAGGTGTTGTTTCATATTTCTCAAGATACATAATTATATCAAATCATTGGTCCTCTCATGGAACCCAAACCCAAAAAGTTAGCATAACGAAATGTGGTACCCGATCAAATTTTTATGTTAGAACATGGCAACCGATCCTATAATTATGCCGGAACGTTGCAAGTGATCCAAGTTACTGTTCCGAAATGCAGCACCCGATCAATTCAACAACTCTCAATCACAATCACAAAGTACATTCTCATTATCATACAATCAAGTCATAATTCATGTCATTCATCATTCATATTTCCTCATTTACAATTTATGTGATGAATAAAGCAACATTCAAATACATACGTGTATCATAATAAAGCAAGAACAAACATACATCACACAATCATAAAATTACAACCATCACCTACCTCAAAATAAGCTTGAAGACATTAAGAAACTTGATCCTTCCCTTTCTGCATTCGTTCGGCTTGTTCTTGGTCTAGAGATAATCGTAATAACACGAAAATCAATAAACAATCACTAATTACCCGAATTACTAACAATTCTCTCAACCCTAGATAATACTCATGATCCTAATATCAAATTTGGATTTTTACCACCATAACTTTCAGATCATAACTATTCCCAATCGATAATTACCTTTTAGATTACATTCTACAGATCTAAACATTGATTCAGGGAATTAAAATCTTATCTTTAACCTTTAGACATGTGGTAACAATTAAGAAAAGCCCTGGGTTAGTTCCTTATATCTCAAATTCAAAAATTGCATAATAAATCATGTTTATAATATACTTAAGACTTTATGGAGGATCTTCCCCATAATAGCAACACCCCTCCCTCTATAGCGGCCTCGCCCTGGCGGATCAAATCCTACCTCAACATCTTGCAAAGAACCAGTAAGAAAAAATAATAATTCCAAGACCCTATTTTACAACACATTTTCCACCAAGGACATTTAGAAACTACGCGCTCATGCGAAGAAGGATTCTGAGAAATCTACTCGCCCGAATTTAATTCCTTAATGACTTATCTGTATTCTCATGTGATGAAATTCATAAGTAGATCACCAAATTGTTAAAATACTATTAAGAGCTTAAGATGCAGACAAAAGTTCTAGTATAAAACATCAAATGTACCATATATCCACGGTACATCATCAATGAATTTAGCAAAAGGTATATAAAATATAAACAATAGAAAGCCTATTTCTTAAATCAATGACGATAATACACTTTTAAGGAATAAACAATCTCAATTACGTAAAAGTGTATTATCAGACATCTCTCATTAGTGTGCCTACATTACATGATTAGTATAATTTTGTTCACATCTTAGATGAAAGCATCGATAACAAACTCTACAGTACTACTACTAGAATCTTTGTACTTTTATGTATTGTAAATATCAATGTCTGTCATATTTTAGGTAGTGGTACCCTCACTACTAAACAAACTGTTAAAATAGACCTTAAAAATAGGTCGCGAGACCTCATGAGGTCGTTATTTGCATCTATATTTTTTAACGAGAGAGACCTCATAAGGTCGATTACATATTTTAACAAATCCACCGTAGAATAGTACATGTCGCTTATTTAAAGAATTATTTTGAATGTGTCTTTAACTAAATTATTCGACATCACGAGGTCTCTATTGTTGAAATAAAAGATAATTATTTAATTTTAGATACTTGATGAGGTTTCTATTTTACAAAAATATTTAAATTTTGTCAATAAAATTTCCTTTTTACAATAAAAGACCTTATGAGGTGTCTTTTTCTAATTAAATTTGGTCAATAATTTTTTTTTAAAAAAAAAACCTCATAAGGTCTCTTAAAACATTTATTAATCTTTTATGAGACTCTTTTGTTTTCCCCTTTCATCACAGGGACAAATAGTTTCAAACCCTAGTTTCTTCACAGGCGAGCAGTATTCTTGAATGAAACTCTCTCTGTCTCAATCGGTTTTCTAACATGTAATTTTGGAGCTTATATTTTTTAATTTGAAAAGTCTTCATCCTTATTTAAGGAATATTACTGCATTAATAGTTGGATGTGAGATAAAAAATAGTATTTTCAGTCATCAACTTGTTTAAATCAACACCTAATTGGCACCACAATTACCTCCTTTTAGTTATGCCTTCAGAAGAAACTAAGTTTAAGATGAGTATTCTTTATTCTAATCAACCTCCAACATTCTATGTCCTACTCAGGGGCGATTCAACGTAATTCGGGGCCTAAAATATCAACAAAATTTGTCACACATATGGTTCTACTGATACACCTTAATGATTATTGTGTTTTGTAACCCTTAGATCTGTATTATATTAACTGAATCTCGCAGATTCTTTTGTTTTTAGGAATGCCTCCTAATACCTTGTCTTGTGTTTTTAAAGCTAGTTCCTAAAACTATTTGTTTCGTATCACTATTGAGAATTACGCGTATCTTGGGGATTCTCTATAATTCACAAAGAAGTCGTGGCAATAGGCATTTGTACTTATTATTTTGTTTCAACTGTAATATTTCGTCTCAGGAAGGTGCTCAAGTATGTTGGTAGAAAGAGCTTCATCGGCGACTTTTCAGTTAGACAGAAGGCTAACTTTGGCATGCTTGCATATTAAGGAATAGAGAGCAATCACATGTAGCATAATCAATGTAAGTCTGTTTCACGACCAAATACGAAGATTATATTTTTGACTTATGATACATACCTTGTCTATTATCATCAGTTTTAAGCACGATAAAGACATATTTCAATAGAGGAATCAGAGTTAAAGTCCAAAATACGAATGAAAAAAATCTCTTAATTAGTCTCCGAATGATGAATGTCTTCTATAAATGTGCTCTTGTAGGCATAGAGAGGGGAAATACTGAGATCACCATACACTACCCTTAGACTTTGATAAGCCAGAATCAACATACTCTTCCAAGACTTCAATAATAAAATAACATAAAGAGGGAAATAGGTGTATGTAAGATGTGAAAGAAAGCATCATTCAAGCACCTTCTCTGTAAATTATTTAAAAGTCGTGGAAGTTTACATTAGTACTCATTATTTTGTTTCATTTGTAATATTTTTGTTTTATAAAGAGGAATCTTTCTGTTCATTCACTGTACTGTGAGATTACTTGATAAGTTGATCTAAATAAAATGTTTGATAGTATAAGATTGTGTATACTATAGCATCATAGTGAAAATCAAAAGCTAAGAAATACATAGTAATAAATTGGAATATCACATAGGCAGTTTCCCCTCGTTGACAAGATCTAGTCATAAATAATTTTTAAGTATGCTTTTGTTGTAATTGTGGCTTGGAAGAATTGATATAAAATCATTTTGGTTGATGTTGTTGTTCGTATCTTGTATTTTGGACTTCCAATTCCCCGCATTTTGCTTGAGCATTAAGTACATGAATTTCAATTTTTAGAAGTAACATACTTTCGACATACCTCATTGTGATTAGTGATATAGGTTTCATTGGATCCATGTTAGATATTTAATTAGAACTTACTATACATGATAGTCCTCTTCAATATAATGAATAATGTTTAATACATTCTGCTTTCTCTGGGCCAATTTGGTCAAAAAAGAACATAAAAGAAGTTCAAACTTAGAAAAGGTGTAATAAAAATGTTGAATACTAGATACTTCTCTAATGCTGAGCTTAAACCACAGTCTTTCATAAACAAAGAAGCTTACATTGATCTAGGTTTCGTCAGATCGAACTTTTATGTAGCTATTTTTATTAGAACTAACTAAAAAGTATAGTCTTCCTCCTCTCTCACATGGAAAAGTTAGGTGCAACAACACAATGGCACAACAACAATCACTTAAAATTTAAAACATAGCTGTAGACTTTCATTTTCTTTCATTTACCTGATTGGTAAAGTTCCATTTTTTATTTAGGAATTACAAGCAAAATTAAATAATGAGATGCCTGATTGTTATCTTTTTATATTATACCTAACTGCTGAAATTAGCAGAAAGTTTCTTATTTCATCTTTTTGGTCTCTATTGGTATACAATAAAAAAACTTGTTGCTTTTTGTGTTAGGTTCTTGAATTCATTTTGCTCTTGTCCCAACTTAAATGTTAAATATATGGATAAACTACAGTCTATATATTTCCACATAAGAGTATCGATAATTAGAAACTTCTTTTATTATGAGTAATAATCTATGGAATAGATGTCCTCCTCTCTACTTGAACTATTGATTAATAATGCAAGAGACCTAATATGTATAAATAGAAGTTTTTTTTTTCTAATAGTTTGAGCTGGATGACATGGTATATACTCATGTAGATAGGTTATGAGTTTGAGGATAACTACTTTCAAAATTAAAATGAATAGAACAATTAGATTACTGCAAAATTTTCTAAATAGTGAAATATTAAACTAGATTATTTATTTATTGGAAGCATCATTTTCCACAAACTCTCTGTTGATTTATTGTAAGCATCGTTTGCATATTTATGGATATAATCTAGATTGTTTATTTATTTTATTTTGCTTTGTGCTTCTTGTTATTTTTATATCTCTTTTTTTAGTGTTATATTAAAACCTTTTAATTGTCTTAATTTACTATGTTAAAAATAATTAAATAGTACAATTTAACAGATTGAAAAGCCATATATTTTCATATAAATTACTCAAAAAATTACAAGTCATATGTTTACTTGTTTACATTACATATCATCTTTCTCATTATGGTGGTAATAGCAATTATAACACTATCTATCAACTATATTATACATAGGAGAGATTGAGAAAAATGATGCCTAGGACACGTCCACAAAATCCTATATTTCTATAGTTTAGCTTTTATATCTATTTTTTCCTCCCACTTGACATTAAATGTATACATATATGTCAAACAATCCTCATTTGGACCAAGAAAAATATAAATGATAATCATTACTTCCATCCAGTTATGTGGGAGAGAAAAAGTAAATATAAAAAAAGCTTTTGTATCCCAGACTGATATAAAATCAGAAGTCAATTCTTCTTGTTTCATCTTAAATAGATGAGTATATTCAAGCATGGAAGAAAAAGGCTCCATTTGGATAGTCCTCATATTTTATTTCTCTTCCCTCTTTCAAGTCTTTCATCCCTAAAGATATTTTGAATAGAATTTGGAACATTAGTTCTAATATTTTCGTAATTATAATCATTACTAATTATTGTCCTTCACCGATGAACTCTTCTATGTGGTCTTCTTGCATTATTGTTAGTAGCACTGTCAATTAGAGTACTTCGTGTCTGTCCCTATCAAACCACTTTTGAAATAAGAAAAAATAAACAACCAGAACATTTATTTGTTTAGGGAAATAAGATTTAAAAACATAATTATTTCTATTTAATCTTCTTTATTAACCGAATTGAAAATATGTTTGAACATATCAAACTAGATCAAATTTTCATCAAAGTGATAAAGCATTCAACCTTTTATCTACTCCCACAATTCAACCTAGAAAATTCATCCAATTGGGTAACTTCTTTTTACCTGATGTTTGAATATTTGGTCTTTGCTACCTTTTAAAACTCTCTCCTTATTTAATAGAAAGGTGATATTTTTCCTTTTTACATTTTGAATAAATGAAAATTATATTTTCCAGATATCTTTGTTTAGAAATGAAGAACTTTTATATATATAGAAGTCATAAATTTAAAAATAAAATTATAATGATAAACTAGAAAATAAATAGAAACATTTAGTCTTTGATACGAACAAAAATATTAAACAGTAACATGACATTCAATTGTACCTAATAATAATAACAAAAAAATTTCTAATACAAACAAAATATTCTTGTCATATCTTTGACACCAAAAGAAATTCTCTTCTGTTGTTGAATATAATATTGTGATGTTCATATTTATGTCAAAAATCATGTATTTGCACCTTTGGTTTGGTCCATTTGAGTACTTCTTTATGATATTGAATTTCTTATATCTATTTTTTATAACCATTATTGACTTTAGATAATGAAAAACTATCTAATTATACAAACATTTCTATCGTATTTACTAATTCTCCCTCTATTTTCAAAACCATGTATAAATGTGTAACTAACTTGAAATATCATATGAAATTATTAATTAGTGTGACACTATGTAACTATTTCAAATTATAAAGAGAAATTGTACATATGATAGAAATGTTTGTATAATTAGATAATTTTTTCTTTAAGTCAAATCATTAATGATTATGGAAAATAGATATAAGAAATTTAATATCATAAATCAGTAACAAATAAGTAAAATTATTCATATGGACAAGCATAGTTTTGCTATAAATAGAAGTGAAAAGGCATGATTTTTGACATAAAATGAGCATCATTATATTATAAGCATCAATAGAAGAGGATTTGTTATTTTTCAAATAAATGTCAAGAATATTTGGTTTGGTTATGAGAACATTTATTATTACAATTAGGTACAATTAATGGTCATGTTACAAATTATTTTTTTGTTTGTATCAAAACCTAGATTTTATATTTATTTTCTAGATTATCATTAAAATTTTTGGTTTTAGTTTTTTGAATTATTAATACATAAAAGATCTTTATTTTCAAACATAAATATCTTAAAATTTAATAATTTACTTTTATTCAAAAATGTAAGAAGACAATATCTAATTTCTATTTAATAAAGAGTCTTTGAAAGGGGTAGCAAAGACACTATGTTCATAATTAAGATAAAATGAAGATACCCAATTTGATGATTTATATAAGTTGAATTGTGGGATTAGATAAAATCCTGAATTTTTTACTTTGATGGAAAGTTTATACTGTTTTATATATTTAATAATGTTCTCTATTTAGCCAATAAAAGAAGATTTACATAGAAATAACAGTGTTTTAACACCTATTAAATGGTTAAAAATAAATATTTTGATTGTTTCTTTATCCTCTTTTTGGAGATTGTTGGACAAGGAAGGACACGAAGTACTCCAACTGTCAGTGCCACTAAAAATTGAGTAATAATACAACGTAGAAGAGTTTATCGAGGAATGCCAATAATCACTAATGATTCTGATTATAAAATTATTAGAACTGATGTTCCAAATTCTATTCGAAGTATCTTTAGGGATATAATATCTTGGAAGAGGGAGGGAGTAAAAGATGAGGAATATCAAAATGAGGCCTTCTTCTTCGATACTAGAATATACTAACCTATTTAAGATGAAACAAGAAGAATTGACTTCTCATTTTATTTCGATCATGGATGCAAAAACATTATTTATATTCTCTCCCACATAACTGGATGGAAGTAATGACTAACATTTATATTTTGTCTTGGTCCAAATGAGTATTGTTTGACATATATGTATGCAAATAAAGTCAAGTGTGAGGAAAATTAGATATAGAAGCTAAAATATAGAAATATTGGCTTCTGTAGACATGTCCTACGCCCCATTTTTACCAATCTTGTCCTATTAAAAATACAGCTAATATTTTTTTGTTGATAGTGTTATAAATCGTTATCACCGGCATAATGAGAAAGATGACTAGTAATCATATGACTCGTTATTTTTTGAGTAATTTATATGAAAATGTATTACTTTTCCATTTGTTAAATTGTTGTGATATTTATATATCATTAATATAATAATTTAAGACTTAACACATTAGCATATTTCATGGAAGTAGGGAAGATTTTAATATGGACTTCATTATAGGATTACCTCACACTCATCGTTAGTTTGACTCGATTTGTGCTATTGTTGAACGAATAAAAAAATCAACTCAGTTTCATCCCATTAGGACTTAATGGACTGAATGAACAAATCAAGTCACTTTCCTCTTATTAAGCCTTAATTCTCATTAGAGGATTATACAAAGCATTATATTAGAGATACGGTAAGGTTGCAAGGAGTACCATTGACCATTATCGCTGATCGAGGTACTCAATTTTTCTCAATATCGGATGTCATTTCAAAAGGGTCCTGGTACCTTTGTTAAGCTAAATACTATATTTCACCGTCAAATCAATGGCCAAGCAGAGCATACTAGAAACACATTGCAAGATATGTTGAGAGCAGGTGTGATTGATTTCAAGGTTATTGGGATTATGACTTGCCTTTGATTGAGTTTGCATATAATAATATATATCATTCAAGTATTTGTATGACTCTATTTGAGTCTCTTTATTATAGGACGTGGAGATCTCTAATAGACTGGTTTGAAGTTGATGAATTTGCTTTCATAGATCTCGAGTTGGTACATGAGGCAACTATGAATTTTCTGTGAAATCTCGTAAGTTGATTCAACTAATAGTAAGCTAAGAAACCAAGAATAATCATTTTATGAAAGAAATAGTGAAGTCTGGAAAATATCCTGAGGGTAAAAGTGATATTTTTGGTCATTTTCGAGCGACCATAACTCCCAACTCAACAAGAGTTAGGGTGATTACTTAATATTGGAAATTCTTTTGAAATATATTTCTAACGGCGCCAAGATTATGTATTTTTGATGTTGTATGAGGGAGATATGCCTTTCGAAAGATGAGATGTTTGACATAGGAAAGTCCAATCCGTATTTTAGTACGGGTAAAGTTGTCTTTTCACCCTACTATTTCCTATTCATTTTATGGGTTTATTAGGGGTAAAACCAAGTCCCAATTCAGTTTTATTAAAGTTGAGAATGCTTAGGGCTTGTGAGAAAACAAAAGAGAAGAGAAAGATCAACAATTCTTCAAGAACGCTAAGAATCATTGCGTGGACTTTGTCGGGGTGATCCCTTTAAGGTATGTGAGATCTTTCAGTGATGGGTTCGTTCACCCACAAACCAATATTTTCAATTCAACAAGTTTCATATAGATTGAAATATAAATCTTGAAGTTCTTGATGAACAATTGTTAAATCCCTATTGTAGGATTGTAGAATACTTTTAGTGGTTTGGTTTGTGTTTTCGGGTTGTTGTACGAGTCTAAACTATTCGGTATTGAGTAAATTAGTAACTCTAGGTGTTTGGGGCATATCCATGGATGTTTGAGAGGTTTATAATTGTAAATTCGAGAAGAAAAGTCAGAAAACCCGTTATAGAAAACCGGTCATACAGGACCTGGGGCTTAGCGCCACCTGAGCCACTTAGGACAAACTCTGTCAGCCATGCTCTGGCACACCGCACAAGCCTGAGAGCCTGAGGACAGCCTTTGTCTTTCAGGTATTGGCGCCCCGCGCCTATCTAAGAGTCAGGGTCACATGGAGTTCCCATTTCTCTCGTATCTTTTCTTACGAGTTTCTAAGCGATATACCTATAAATCCTAGTTCATTCCAACACTCTAAAGTACATCTAAACATTATAAAATCATCCATAAACATGATATAATGATCCTTGAATCCATAATTCAATTCAAGAAAAGTTAGGATCAATATCAAAGAAATTAAGGAGTTACGTAAGTTAAAGTTAGGTTTTTAAAGCATCCAAGAGTCTTATTTAAACGTTTTAACTTCTTTTTGAGGATCAAATTCAAGTTAAAGAAATATTAAAAGTTGAAGTCTTTTCTTCAAAACAATTACTAGGGGACTAAGTATTCCATAAGAGTTTAGTTTCAAGTTACGCAAAGAGTAACAGATGAGTTCATTCCTCAAAATCTATTGGAGAATTAACTACTCCCCAAAAAGCCTATAAATGTTTTCACATATGAGTTAAGAGGAAACAATGATTTGCCAACAGACTTTTAAACAAGAAAGAGTACAGTTATTCCAAAGGGCTTTTGAAGCTAAAATGGGTTGAGCAAATTTTCTCAACCTACAGGAAAGAGGTTAGTTATTTTAAACACATGAGCTAAAGTATATTTTGGGAGTAGTATGGAGGACCAATGTGGGCATGAGAGTTTAACTTAACTGAAGCCTCCATGTAAGCCATGTAGCAATGAAGGGTATTAACGAGTCATACTTTTTAGATGATCACGTAAGTTTAGATAATGAATCCACTAAGTTGAGGATGTTCATTGAGAAGACAAAGTATAGGATAATTTTGACAGTGTGGGAGAGACATTGTATCACCACTTAGGATCATAGTGATGGTTGTCGGTTAGAGAAACTCCCATAGAACAATTATACTTGCATATATAAGTAAAGTTGAGTTATTATTGCATTTTCTTTGTTGAAATGAGTTGTTTCACTATTTTACAAACTTCATATATACATATACATACATACATATATATATATATATATGTATGTATATATATACATACATATATATATACATACATATATATATATATATNACCAGCCACGAAGTTGGCGTGTAAAACCAGCAATTATCATTTTGCAAATATTACGATTGGTGACCTACTTCCGACAAAGTCTAATCTTTCAAATCAAAGACTTTTGAAATAAATTTAGCTTGTAATTTATCAGCAAAATCATTTGACAAATCTATAGGTATATTACTTAGACTGGAAAACTTTTTATCAAGAAGTTCTTCTAAATCATTTAATGAATTGAGTATAAAATCTTCTATCTAAGGAGGTCTCCGAACATGGGTACTAGCTGTTTTTCCTTCTTTACTAGTTGAATCAATATCAGATGGTTTTGTAAAATTACTCATTGTTTTTACTAAAGAAATTAAATCGTTAAGTTTTTTATCAAGAGTACTAATATGTTCTCCCAAAACATCATATATTAATATAAGTGAAAAGATTTTAAGTTTAAAGTTAGATTACGAAAATGCCCTTCACCAATTTTTAAAATTAAAAAATCTTTTACTAATTTTTAAAATTAAATCAATAATGACAATTAAACTAGACCAAATACATGATTAGATGTTATAACTTATCATTTTCCATTTCTTAATGAATTTGATTGTTAAAACTTTTTAGCTTCTACCATTAAACACATTCATGCACAAACCTTTCATGTACTTAATTTCTCCCTTTATAAATTGGATAAAAAAATATTAATCCACCACACTTTGTTTTCATCATCTAATAGTTCTTCTGTGAGGAGTATTTTTTATTGGTCACTATTTTTCTTATTGATTTGTGTCTTCGTTCATTTTTTATTTTCATGGTTATTGGAGAAACACATAATCTAATAGTTCTTGTAATATTTTTTTACTGGTCACTATTTTTCTTATTGGTTTGTGTCCTTCATTCAATTTTTTATTTTTAATGACTGTTGGAGTATTTATATCCCAAGAAATTCAGCCTTGGGGCTTAGTTCTAGCCTTACAAGTTGCTCATCATTCACCAAAAAAAATGTTGATATTTAAGTTCTAGGGAAAAAGTAAATACTAAAAAACAATATTTTATATGCACAAAAAGACATATAGCAGACAATGTCGAGCAATTTTATATATTGGGCCTATATAAATTATAACAGTAACAGAGGTCAAACGTGCAAGACACGTTCCCAGAACTAGTTAACATATAAACTCAAATAATTATTTTGAGAAATTAAATCATTAATTTCAGAAATGCTAATTTGAGCCATCTTTTGATCAATAAATTTTTGAAAAGTAGAAAAAGTAATTCCTGTAATATTGGGTAATATGAAAAGTGTTTGGGGCAGATAGATTGCCTTTACTATATTATTGTTGGTATCTCTATGAGATCTTTCTAATACATTTCTATACAAAAGTAAATAGGTGTTTATGAACCAAGGTACAAAATAAAGAATTTGGTTATGAAGAGCATAAGTTACATAAAATTCTTGTGAAATATTATGAAGATTGCTTTGACTATTAGTCTCAAACAACCAAGTTTTAAATTGATCCCATTTATCATGAAAGAATTCATTTTGAATATGCTTTCTAGCCAGGGATCCTGGACTAAAATCAATTTTGTGAGGAATCATTAAGAATTATTTAAGTCAAAGCTCATTTCAGAAGCCGAAGGAATATCTTTATCTGATAAATTGTCTTTATCTTTGACAATATTTGATTGATGATTTATTTTAAGCTTTTCAACATATCTTTCTATATTCTAGTATCAATAGTATGTATAGAAGATGCACGATTTCTAGCCGGACCATATAAAGGTTCAATAGGAGACATATGATGAACAACTGGTAAAAGATGATGGTTAGAAAATGAATGTCAATTATAGACCGTAGACTTATCATCAAACTGAATGCAAATCCTACCACCTGGATTTTGAATAACATGAGAAAAATCACGATGGAGTTTGATGATAATGAATTTGTATTTATTCAAAACGGTCTAGTAATAAGTTTTTAACCCATAACCTGCATTTCCTTTTTCTAGTAAAAATCAATTACACTTGCCAATTATTCTTGGCACTCATTTTATAAATGCTTATTATAAATATTTAACCAATTAAATATTGTCGAAAGTTTAAAGTTATAATAAGTTATAACTACTCTGAAGATCTTTCCCGTCCGCGACCGCGAAATTTGGACCAAGGAGGATCCATTCTGCATAAAGCGCATTTCATTTTATTCAGAAATATTGCTGAGAATATCTTCTCTGGAAATTTCTGCAAAATCAAAAATAAAGAATTCAAAATCATCATCTAAAATATCTTAAATTATTTCATTCAGTATCTCCTATTTTAAATCTCTGCATAAAGGTATAACCTTTAAAATAGTGATCAGGAGTTCTTCGTCGAGAATATCGGAATAATAAGTCATTGAGCTATAAATTTGTGTTATGAGAAATCTGGAAGGGAATTATCAACACCCCTTTTATATTGTATTTCAAAATTGAAAGGAGCTAATTAAGCTTGCCATCTAGCAAATATTAGTTTAGACGCTTGGTGTTTCATGTCTTTATCAAACATATATCTTACTGATTGAGCTTCAGTTTCTTTTAAAAACTTTTGATTATATAAGTCATCTTGAAATTTCTAAACACAATTAACGATTATTAGAATTTCATGAGCCACAGTTGCATATTTTTTCTGGGCTTCAGTCCATTTTCCTAAATCAAATCTTATTAGGAATTCTATTTTATCATGTGAATTAACTTGTTTCAGGATTCCACCATAACCGATATTGGACGCTGTTGTCTCAATGATTTTTTGCCAAGTAGGATTAGCAAGGGTTAAGCATGGTAGATATTCTATCCTCCTTTTGATTCGTTTTACTAGATCGGTGTGACTTTCAGTCCAAGGATTATTATAATTCTTTTTTAGCCTATCATATAAGGGGGCTAAATCTCGGGGCAAATTCTTATAGGAAGGATCTATATAATTTAAGCTTCCCAAAAATCATTGGAGCTGAGTCCGATAAGTAATAATATCAGGAATTCTGAAGCAAAAATAATAGATCCCTTATATGTCCATGAAAAACGAACATTCGTATGAGATAAAGACATTTTTTGATTTTGATATTACTAGACAGTTTTGAATAACAATCCTTTTAAATATATCAAGATGTTTTATATGTAGTTCAAGGGTTTTTGAAAACACTAATATATCATCTATGTAGACAATAATAAAGTCTAAGTATGGGTTTAAAATATCATTCATAATTTTCTAAAATTCAAAAGGGGCAGTTTTTAAACCAAAAGGCATTACATTCTATTCATATTTGCCAAATGGAACGTTAACGGCAGTTCTATAAGTATGTTCTTTAAAAACGTGAATCTCCCAATATCCTGATTTTAAATCAAAAATTGAAAATATATTGACATTATATAATCGTGCCAGTAGATCGCTTTTATTAGGAATGGGATATCTAATCCATTTTAAGAATTTATTCAAAGGTTTATAATTAATAATTAACCTTGGAATACCTCTTTCTTTTTCTGTCGCGTTATTAACGTAGAAAGTGGTGCATCACCAAGGGGATTTTGAAGGTTTTATTAACCCTTTGTTTAATAAATTATCAATCTCTTTTTTTCAGAATTTTTCTAATTCAGCACTCATCTGGCAAGGTCGAGATTTTTGGAGAATATTTTCCTCCAAAAAGTTATCTTCGTATGGAAGAGTGACAATATGCCTTTTTCCATTCCAAAAGACACTAGGATGATATGCACAAATTTCAAGAGCAATTTTGTTTGGAAATTATCTTTATTTTTTCCTGTACCTTTACAGATTTTATAGTATCTAATATAGAAATGCTAAACATTTTTAATTGTAGAAAATTAACATGCTTTTATTTCATATCAATTAAAGCATTAATATCACGACTTATAGGATCAGTAACAAAAGAATAAGATATTTCTTTATCTTTATACTTAACTGTAAATCTATTTGAATCAATATGAGAAAAAAGGTAGATAGCACTAAAAAAAGGAGTGCCAGAAATAATTGGCAGGTGTAATTGATTTTTACTAGAAAAAAGAAATGTGGGATGCAAACTTTATTTTTACAAATCCGTGCATTAGATAATTTATAATTTATATCTAAAGCATGTCTTGATGCAGATTTAACTATGTGTGTGGTTTTTTCAAAATATTTTGATGGAATTAATCCTTCCTGAATACATCTAACATCAGCACCACTATCAATCATGGCAATACAAGTTATAGGTAAATGATTATCAATCAAATCAGTGCAATTAATATGTCATTTGTGAGAAGTTATGACTTGCATCATTCCTTAAAAGGAGTATGCTTTATCAACAATTTCATCACTTAGAACGACTTCACTAATGTGTTCTTTCCCTTTGGAAGAGGAAGAACTAGCAATCTGAGAAGTATTTTTTTCGAGTTGGGTAATACAATGATCACAAATAATTTATTTTTGTTTAAGAGATTTAATCTCTTGTTTCAATTTTTTTACTTCAATCTTTAAATCATCAAAAGAATTATCTCTAGTGAAAGGGGAATTTTTCGCAAAAGCATATTGTTTCTGATAGATACGATAATTAATCTCTACCAAAGAATAAGGAGCAGAATATTCAAATTCATTCTTTAATTTAGAAGGAGTGTTTCAACGGATTTTGAGACAGGTTGAGAACTAGAGGCTAATTGAATGATCTTTTCTCAATCCTTTTCATCATAAACTTCTTTCAAAAGTTCAATCACATTATCAGATGTGAGAGTTTTCATATTTAAGTCTTCAAATTCGGACTATAATTTGTAAAACTCACTATTTTCACAGTTGCAAATATCATCTTGGCAAGCAATAAAAACATTATTATTATCATAATTAGTGGATGACTCTATTACGTCATTCTCATTATCAGATTCGGAGTTAGTATCATATGATTCAGATTCAGAAGTGTACAATAAACTATAAATTTGTTCATGCAATTCATTATCAAGCGCAAGAGATTTAAGATTTTCACGCTTACAATTTGGAGAAATGTGACCAAACATAGCACATTTATAACATTCAATATCACACTTAGATCTATTCTTAGTGAATCTGGTTGTCAATCAAGGTTCGATTCATAAATATCTACCTACAGATTGCACTAGTGTGACTTAGGAGTTGTCCTAGGTGATGGTCCTTGTGTGAAGTTTATGTCTTTGATGTGCTAGTGACTTATGAATATATGTGCTTGAGATGTGATTCATATTATGAAAGACTATTGTAAGGTGACCTCAAGGTGATACATTGCACTAGGTACACTAGAGGGTTACTTAAGAAAAGAAGGAAAATAAAAGAGAGGTAATGTATGATGTGTATTGAATATGCTTATCAGTATAATAAATGGCTTTATCTGTTATTATGCTTATTATCCATGTCTATGTGATGTATGTGAACTATATTTAGCTTATATGTGCCTATGATCATGAAGTTTACTAAAAAGACATATTGCATGATTTCAAAATAAATGTCCTCTTTAAATGCATATTTTTGCATGGTTTCCATGCTTAGTGCATTCTGTACTAATACCATTCTTCTTCATGTGATGGCTAGAGTATGTCTCCTAAAAGAACAGATTTGATAGATCTCCCAAGTTCAAGTAAAGGGCCCCTTATGATTCAAGGGTATCCTATATCAAGATGTTTCTTTTAGTTAATGTAATAGCTTAGATATTATTTTATGTTGTTAAGGGTTGTGTCCCTATTCGATTCTATTGAGTTGTGTCTTAAGATGTCAAAGAGACATCAGAGTCTAAATATGTATTATAATTCTTACTTTATATATACATACATACATACATATATATATATATATATATATATATATATATATATATATATANATATATATATATGTATATGTGTATATATATATATACATATATATATATGTATATGTGTATATATATATATATATATGTATATGTATATATGTATATGTATATATATATATATGTATATGTATATACATATATATATATATGTATGTATATATATATATATATATATATATATATATA
>NC_028646.1:31178981-31182211 GCF_001406875.1 Solanum pennellii
TATATATATATATATATATATGAAGTAATGTTCTAGAATATGATGTGCTATGAATTTTTTTTAAATATTCTGCTATTTTTATTACGATTATGCAATGAAAGATGTCTAATGTCTTGTCTTAGAACTCAGAGAGGTCGCGACGCCGTACGGCGATCTTAGAGTTCTCTAACTACTAGTGGGTACTTTGGGTCATTACAAACTTGGTATCAGAGCATAAGGTTTTCTGTGTTGTCCTTAGGTTTCAATGTCTCATGTTTCCACGTCTAGTAAAGTCTCATTTCATTGGTGGTGAGTCGCAACACATCAAATGATACGGGAGGATATTGGCTGATAGAGTTTCCCTTCTTCACTATTCTCATATCTTGCCATAGAATTTAACTTTATACGATTCTCTCTCTTGTGTTACCTTGTCCAGTGGTCTTTAAGATGCGATTGCTTGGATTGGGATGATGTTTCAATGCTTTAGGGAGAACAAGGTGAGTTTTAATGCTTACCCTTGGTTTAATGGTTTGATAAGAATATGTGAATGTGAATTTAGTATATGTGGATGTGGTGTCATTAATTGTTATAGATGGTTTATGAGGAATGAGATGTTATGTTGAGAATTTATGATATGATATGGTTATAGCTTATTAGTAGTTGTTATGGTTGAATGGATTTTCCCTTGGAATAATAGTATGCCTTATGATTATGTAGGATGGTAGCATGATGTTATGGTATAGGCTTGAAAAGTATGGGAGAATGTGGTTTATAGCGAGAAAGATGAATGCTACCCTTGTACATGTGAAATGCTTCATAGTTGTCCTTGTGTGGATTTGAAACCTTTTTTATAGGCTTGCTATTAAGGAGGGGAGATAGTGTGTTGAGCCTTGTAAGGTGAGTGTGAAATATGATATTTAATGAGAGAACCCTTATGACTATTTAATGATTCTCTCTATGAATCTATTTTTTAAGACTGGTATAAAGGGTTTTATTCCATAAGTGGGAAGTATGATTACCTTAAGGTGACTTGGGGAGATACATGGTATGTACCCATTAGCTCTTCAAGAGAAGGAGAGAATTGAGGTTGACCTACTTTGAAGTGGTTAGTTGTCTTTTAAGTTTGAATTTAAGTATGGTCAATTGAGGAAGTGCTTATATTATACCTAGGCATGGTTGGTTGGAAAGTTCCACCAAAAGTGATGACCCTTGTAGGTTGGTCTTGACTTGCGTTGACCTAAGTCTTTAAGGGCATGATATGCTTAGGCTTACCCCAAGAGGGGGATAGTGTGCATAGATGTTGTGATCTTTAGGGCCATTGTTGTCCCTTTGTTGAGTTTCCTTGAACTTCACTGGGTTGAAAACCTCCTTGAAGTGTTGGTAAGAAGGATGTTCATAAGCTTAGATCCCAAGAGAGGTATGATGTGCTTAGTTAATAGGGTTGGTAAGCTATGATTCCCCTAGAGTTGGGATGAGTTGATCTTAAATGAGTTTATCCTAAGTACGGGAGGATTATTTGAGTAGAAAGGTTGTAGATTTCCCTATCTTTTCCTTCTATTCCTACTCAAGTTTGAAACCAAAGAGTTCCTAAATATCTTGTTAATGATAGGAGTCTTGCATAAGGTGATAAGTTGCATGTTCTTCGTATGTTATGCATGTTTTAAATGACACTATGTTATGCATATTATGAAAGGTCATTATTGCATGAAAAAGGAAATCTTTATAAATTTTCATGTCTCTCATGTAGTTGTGCATACTTAGATGATAAATGTGCAATTTTATTTCATGAGATATCTTAATGAGAATGCTTTATGTCACTTCAATGTGTGGTTCCTATGACTCACAATTAGAAATTGAGTCTCCTTGTTTTTTTGAAAAAAATGTGTGACTTTTGATATTTGGGAAGTGTTATTATAGGCTCACTCTTGAGTAGTGATGGTTTTTCTAGCCTATGTTCATTGGTGTTCCTATATATTGTGATAAATTTCCCTAATTGATGCATGCTTATGAAATCTAGTGATGTGCTAGAAATAGAAAGCTGTGAATTTATTCTTAATGTTGTGATGTGCTTGGTGTGACCTACCATGTTGATTTAATAAGGACGAAAGTATCAGCATAATGTGGTTTGTAGTAAAGATATTATCCGTAATATGAATTAACCTCTATGCATTTCTTCTATTTGAACCCTATGATGCCATGTGTCTATGTTGTGACTAGGAGAAGGTAGTCACTCCTTGAACAAAACTAAGCATGGTGATGTCATATATGACCTTGATGGTATTATGTGTAGACCATAAGATTGTAGTTAATCTACTTTATTCATGATTCTTGTGCAACTAAATAAACAGTTTAAATTTTCTCATGAGTTGAATTGTGTATTATGCCTATATGTGCAATTGAAATTGATTGTATGTTTAACCTTGTGATAAAATATTGAACATGCATAAGGTTGGAGACGGTAGTTCCTTCAAATGGCAATGAATATGAAGAAGTATGTGTGATTGGAATGAATTATAGAAGTAGTCCATGTTTGATTATGTTGCCTTGAATGCATGCTAGCATGAAGTTTGCGTTCCTTGTATTTGATTCATTGAATTTTAAGTGATAAATTGTATGTGTTGGGAGTTTCTATGGAAGTCATCGTATCATTGAAAGTGTTTAAATGTTTCATGTGTCATTTTAGGATGAATGTTTCCCAAGTGGGGGATATAGTAACAACCCTCAAAATGAACAAAGGTAGCTAGAGCCTCACATCTGCCTAAAATTGTTTATAATATCTTAATAATGTGTTCTATAGCTTGCATACTTCATTTGAAGACTTTCGGAGGTCAAACGTCCAAGACGTTTGAAAGTTGGTCTTTAGACGTGCTACTGAGTCCTTGTATGTTTGTCTTGATTTTATGTGTTATTTGGAGTTTAGAAGCAGTGTAGTTGACCCTAGTACCTTAATAGACATGTTAAGGGTCAAAACGTCCGAATACGACTTCCCAGGGACCACCCGAAGGGCCCCCAAGGAGGACCCAAACCTTGGACAAGAGGTTGCCCAAGGCAGTGAGTAAGTACAAGAATTGGACCTTGCCCTCGCGACGCACTGTAGCGACCATTTTAGTCGTTTTGAGCAGCAGATTTTATTTCTGGAAAAACTGTGTGAGTCGACGGAACCCACGACGGACCGTCATGGGCACGACGGGCCGTCGAGGGTGTCTCGTTCCAAAAGACTTAGACTTCTGAAATTTGGGTACTGAAATCGA
>NC_028646.1:31191433-31215237 GCF_001406875.1 Solanum pennellii
TTGATATTAAATTGAAATGTTAAGGTTTAGATTGGTTGGTTCGCTCACATAGGAGGGTAAGTGTGGGTGCCAGTCGCGGCTCGGTTTTGGGTCGTGATACGCACACCTCGCACGCACCTCACTGCCTCAAATCTTATTTGGGGCAGAATGAGTAGGCTGCTCTGCGACGCGCAACCCACTCCCATATCTGGTTGCGAACGTTTTTAAGTCAATTTTGACATGTCTAAGAGCCCGAATTCGTGTGAGGGTGATTTGGTAAATTGGAGGACGTTTTATTAACTGATTTTAGGACCTCTTTAAACCCTTTACCAATCCAAAGCCCCATTACCCATTAAGAAATCAAATTCCCAAAGTTCTTTTGTCTCCCCAAAACCCCAAAACCTCTATTGAAGACCAAGCTCAAGAACAAAGTTCGATTCTAGGAGATTTTTTCTCAGATTTTCATGGGCTTTTTAATGTATAAGGTATGGTAATCCTTCACTAATAGATAACCATTAATATATGGAGTCCTTTCAAAGGTTTTCAAAATATGAATTCTAAGTCAAGAATCCTACTTTACAATCTAGCCATGGGTTCATTGCTAAAGTGATTTAAAAAACATTCTAATGATGAATTATGTTTATCTACTAATTTTATGATGAATTTCTACCCAATTATATGAAGAACCCATGATCCTCCTAATTTCTCAAATTAGCCTATAATGTGGATCTTGTGATTTTCATTAGTTGTTTATAGAATTGTGATTAGATTGTATTGAACTGCTTATTGCTATTATACTCTATATCAATTGAATATGAATATTGGAGGAATGATCAAATATGATCATTAACTTGGATATTTGGTAAGTTGACTTATTTCTTCTAATTAGTTTAGAATGTACATTGAGTTGTGTTGATTGGTATGGTCCACTTATGGTGGCGGTGTTTACATTATTATACATGTTTATGTGATATGATCATGACCTTGAAGGCATTAGATTCAATATGAATTTAGATGATGATTTCTACGTTAGGAAGTTGAAGGATTTAGACTTCATTCTTATATCATGTCTACATGAATTGATGCTATGCGAAGTTATGTGTATAGTCTTCTACAATACTTTTTTAATATAGGTGCGGAGATGATTGTATATGAATATGTATGATGATCATGTTAGGGTTAGGTGTGGTCTATATGGCTTATAATGAAGAAAATCCTTTTATCATGACCCCTATCTATATGAACCCTACATGAATGATGGATCAAAGTATCCTAGGAGTCTTATATCCTATTGTTAAAGATGTTTTTGCCTCCTATGTTGTAATGTGAGTGTGTGTACTCTATAGTCTGTAATACTCTATATGTTTGTATGACTTGAGACTGATGAATTTTGTACATGTGTTGTGGTCTTTAGAGGGTGGCTTTCTCAATACTATCTGATAGCCATTATGTGATCATGTTGATCAACGTACACACACGCACTGCATGCATATCTATGAGTAGGATAGATTCATGATGATTAAGGAAAGGATAGTTCTCCTATGCATCAGTACCTATTTATATTCATGTAAAGTATATGATTTATGAGGTTATGAACATGTTTACCTAGAGGTGTTTATGTGAAGGTAGATCTCACATATATGTACACCCACACATGCATGTATGAATATGATATGATTATGTGAAAGGACATTCTCACATAAGGTATATTCTATGGTGAATGTAGAATTCTCACCCTAGATACCTTCACGATTAGTAGTCAAGGTTTCTAGAAACAATCTCCTTGTCCCTTAACTATGTGCCAACATAGGACTCTAGCTTAGTGGAATCATCTGGATAAGCTATTGTACGAATGATTTCACCTTAGGGAAGTGTTAACCCTCTCTATTCAGTGTGGGAGTAGAACACCAGATTCCATGTAGCTCACATGGTCTATGTCGGTTATGGCTATGCCTCCCGAAGGTTGATAATTAACTAAGATAAGAATATAAACTCTAATCTAAATTCCTTGAGAAAATATACTTGGTATGGGAGGACTATGGAACCTACCTATGCATTGCACTATATGACTTCAAGAAAGGTTAGGATTGGAGACCCTTATGAAGTAGATACGTATGTTATGTATGACTTGTATGAATGCATAAGATATGAAATATGACTATGCTTGTGAATTACACGTATGGCTTCTAAATGAGTTTACTTAGTATATGTACGGGTATGGGACTCCATGTGTACATTTCACAAGTAAGATTATGAAGGGATTGTGAGGGTAGTTTGCCTATTCTATGAACTAAGTAATTTTATGATTAAAGTGTATCAAGTATGATGAGTCTTCCTATGATGTTATGTGAAGTATGATGAGTACTTGTATGATGCTATGAGGTATGTGACCTTAATCTAGTTGTAAATGAATATGTTATGACTTGTGAATATGTTATGCCTAGTGTATAGTGACTTCTTAGGTACACTTGGTGGAATTAGTATTATGGGAAGCTATCTATACATTGCACTAGTGTGACTTAGGAGCTGTACTAGTTGATGGTCCTTATGTGAAGTTTATGTCTTTTATGTGCTTATGACATATGAATATGTGCTTGTGTTGTGAATCATATTATGAAAGACTATTGTAAAATGACCTCAAGGTGATACAATTCACTAGGTACACTACCACTTTTTTTGGATCATTGTTACCCATTGTTTCATATTGTATGGTATTGTATTGTATAGTATTGTATGGTAGATACTATGTTTGGCTAGATTGTATTGTTAGTTGTTGTTTAATAATATTTTAATTATTTGGTTTGATTGTATCATACTGTATTATAATTTATAAATATACTTAAATATCTATAAATATTCTAGGATTGGAGGTTTTACTATATTTAAATAATTAAGATAAAGGGTAAAATATTATTATAAAATATTATATAATGATATAATTGGAAAAAGAAATTAACAATGGGAACACACCGAATTGGTTGTTCCATAATATAGGGGTTTCCATTGTTACGTAACAACGAAATTTAACAATACAGTACAATACATTTTAAGTAAGTATGTAAACAAATGTTGTAGGTATAGTAACAATACAATATAATACAATGGATAACAATGATACAAACATAGTGTAGAGGGTTACTTAAGAAAAGAAGTAAAATAAAAGAGAGGTAATGTATGATGTGTATTGAATATGCTTATAAGTATGTAAAATGACTTTATGTGCTATTATGATTATTATCCATGTCTATATGATGTATGAGAACTATATTGAACTTATATGTGCCTATGATCTTGAAGTTTACTAAAAAGACAAGTTCCATCATTTCAAAAGATATGTCCTATTTTAATACATGTTTTCGCATGGTTGACATACTTAGTATATTCTTGTACTAATACAATTCTTCTTCATGTTTTTACACAAAGCTTAGGCGGTGATGGCTAGAGGATGTCTCCTAGAAGAAGAGCTTGGATAGATGTTACAAAATCAAGTAAAGTGGACCTTATGATTCAAGGGTTGCCTAAGTCAAGATGTTTCTTTAAGTTAATGTAATATCTTAGATATTATTTTATGTTTTTTAGGGTCGTGTACCTATTCTATTGTATTGAGTTGTGTCTTAAGATGGCAAAGAGACATTAGAGTCTAAATATGTATTATGATTCTTACATTATAAATATGTGAAGTAATGTTCTAGCATATGATGTGCTATGAAAAGTTTTTAAATTTTCCGTTATTTTTATTACGATTATGAAATAAAAGATGTCTAAGGGATTCTCTTAGACCTCTGAGAGGTCGATGACGCCGTGTGGCGATCTAAGAGTGCTCTAACTACTCGGGGTACTTTGGGTCGTTACAAAAATTGTCTCAACCTAGAGGAAAGATGTTATTTCAAAAGCATGAGCTAAAGTATATTATTCTTTCTGATTCTAATCAGGCTTGAGGTTATAGTTCCTCTTCAGTTCTTCAGCCATTCATGCGTGAATTCAACCTTAGAATCATGTTTCCTCATTTTGTATTTGCATTTTCAGCGCATTTGCATGTTCTTGGAACTTAGTTTAGTAAGAAATTGAGGTCTCGATTTTTAGTAGTAGGGATTGCGGCCCTCTTCCTTCATTTTATCGAGTTAAGTCTTCATTTGAGGAGGAACGTTCTTAAGGGGGGACATAATGTAACAACCGGTATCCTAGATAGACAAAAATTCAGATTTTCCAGAAGTGCAGGTGCCATCTACGGAGGCTACCTGCGGACCGTAGGTAGGAACATGGTCCATGGACCAGGTTTGTGGATCTTGGTCAACAGAAAACTCAAGTATCTCAAATGATTGTCAGGACCTACGAACTATAGGTAGGATGTGGAGCAGGTACGTTGATCTTGGTTAACATACCCATTTTCTCAATGAAACGATGAAGAAATAGGACGGACCATAGGTGGACCATTGTTCGTGGACCAGGTTCATGGATCTTGTTCCATAGACTCATTCTCTGAATCAAACGATGTAGGACAGGACATACGCAGGTGGGACCACGATCCGTGGACCAGGTCCGTTGATCTTGGTCCACAGAACCATGCTTTAACCAAACGATGTCCAGGACCTATGGACCGTAGGTAGGACCATGGTCCGTGGACCAGTTCTGTCGGTATTGGTCCACAAACGATGGCTAGGACCTACGGACAATAATTTGGACCACGATATGTGGACTTGGTCTGTCGGTCACTCCGACAACAGTTAATTCAAGGGTGTTTTAGTCTTTTCCCATTTTGTTTAACCTCAAAGATACGTCGCTCAGACCCTAAATTGTGAGGTTTTAATAATTTTAAGCCTAGAAAAATAACCAAAACTTACCTAAGTCAAATCAGTAATCAAAACTAAGAAAATTCGCAGCTTAAGGGAGAAAAAGGTGAAGAACCCTAGTTAAAGAACGCAGGAAGGTTACGTCAGTTCCAGCCCCGTAATCGAAAGATTTCTCCATGGAATTCATCACCAGGTATGTGGGATTTCGCTAGTTGGTTCCTTTCACCCATTAGGTCCCTAGTTTTCAGTTAGTTTCTTCATTTCTATTATCATGACTAGACTTCGAGTTTCTCAAATAATATAATTGTTTGGTTTTTAGATATTAGAATGATCCAAATAACATTATTAGGTTAATAATAAGTTAATCGCATGAATTTCAGAATCCTAGCTATTTATTTCTTTAGCTCTTGACTAACACATTCTAGGCTAGATATTTCAGTTATTTAGTTATACATTGTACAATTATTAATGCATCATTATCAGATTAATCTCTCAGTTTGCATGTTAAGTTTGAGTTATCCAGTACTTACAGAAACTCAGTCATAATTAGTTATCTATTTAATTCATTGGGAGTAGCATACTACCGAGTTGGACTAGGGTTCAGTATACCCAAGTAGTCACATAACTACTAGCCAAGTAGGTTGTAAGTCAGCTCTGTGGACATCAATTATTGATCTTGCCAGCATGCCATTATACCTCCGGAAGAGTTTAATGGGTCCTCTCAATTGGGCGTATATATAGGACTCCACATTTAGGTCATGTGGTTTTATTATCGGTTATTAGTAGCTTCCATAGTTCAGTTAGACTATATTGCATTTACCATGTTTATAGTTAACTTTGTATTCAGTCTCAGCATGTTATAAATTTGGTCACTGCATCTAGTTAGATCAGCATTTAGTACATCATGTTACGAATATTATAATTGTTTTTGTGCTTATTCAGTTACATATTATTTTAGCTTTACTCTATCCTACCTACTTAGTACCTTTCATGTACGGAGACATACGTGCACAACATCTTCTCATTATATAGGTTCAGGTTCTCACAATCCAAATCACGCTTATATCAGTTCTCAATCTCCAGTTCAACAGAATCATAGGTGGGTCCTCAATCTCTTAGAATAAAAATCATGAGTTTTTGCCAGTATTTTTAGTCATTTAGTTCCAATTTTTTCTAGACATAGCTGGGTCTGTCCTAGCATTTCTAGTCAGTTAGAGGCTATTTTCGAACATAGTTAGTTTTAGCTTTGTATTGAGTTAATATCTTCTTTGTATTAAACTCATCAATTTTCATTTTTATGAATTATAGTATATGGGTATTCCCCATATTTTAATTTTAAATTACGATTAATCTTCCGCACCAGTTTATTATCTTTACTATGCTCATAATCATGCTAAAAGAGTTAGCCTGGGATCACTTGTGATCCTAGACCCTGTGTCCACATCTCGGGGGTAGCTCAGGGCGTGACATAGATACTCAGTTTTAATCTTCTGGATATTAGTGGAGGATGTGGGTGTCACTTCCTTATCATTCTTCCTATCTCTAGGCACCCGACCCTATCTACATAACTCAATGATCAATATCAGGAAAGGAAGTGAGGTACTTTGTTTCCATTATGCATGAGCATTTTTTTTTGCTATACTAAGTCCCAGATTTTCCCTGGTCTCCTCTATGATGAAACCTAGACATGCTTCCTTGCCAAGGCGAAGAATCGAATCGTTTTGCGACGACATAATTCAATTTTTTATAAATACAAACCAGAATCTTACGGCTATGTTCAAATCATTCTTTCCAATTGGAGCCCCTTCTTCTAACTATGTTGGAGTACCATCAAAGGGAAATATCCATAACCGATTCTTTAAATGTTCAAGTTTCTTTATTCTTATCAGGTGCTGGATGTTATCATTAATACGCATGGATATCCCTAAGACTGAGTTGATAGTAGTACTATCACAATTTAATTTCGTCCTATAACAACCACGTAGTCAACTACTTTGAACGATGTTGCTTACTGCTTCCTCTGGTGTATGAAAGCACTATATGCACTGTAGAATTCTCTAACTCTGTTTGGAATACAAGGACCCTGGGTTTTTTCAAAATTTGGAACTTGTGATATATGATATATGAGGGTATCCTTGATATTAGGGTAATTGTCAATAACCCCATTTGTGGACAGACAATGCCCTTTGAGAATTGTCCTCAAACCTTCAGTTTTAAACTTTTTTATTTACTTTGGGAGAGGACCTTGAACATGTAGTACAAACACTACTACTTGTTCACTAACTGGAAGACGAGAAGTTGTGGGCTGAGCATTTATGATCCTAAGCGGATCGTTTATCTTTTTGGAGGGTAATTCTGTCCCTTTTGATGTTCTAAGCTCATCATCTGTAGAAACTACAATATGAGGTTCTTGTTTCTCACCCTCAGTTTCAGATATGGTGAGGTGTGTAGTGCAAATGTCATTGATGTCAGAATTATGCTCTAGAGACCCAGTTGCTTTTGTTTTGCCCTTTTTTTCCCACTAGATGTGGGAAGTTTTGTTGTTTTAGCTCTAGATGCAGTTTCATTCTCGTTAATTGTGATCCCTTTGTTTAGCCTCGGGATGACATGTTTCTTCTTGGGACCATAGGTCTATCCATGTTTGCAAATATTGAGAAATATTTAGGACAACTTAATCACAGTCATTGGAAAGAAAATACATATGGCCTTTCTTTTCCACTTGGCGGGTCGCCAAATCTCTTTGGCGAGCTAAAAAGGGTTTGCCAAGCGGATTTCATCAAATTTCATGACAAGAGGCAGAAGCGAAAGTTCATTAGGTCGCTCATCGACACCTTTCAGCAAGCAAGAGATAGCCCTTCGAAAGTTATATTGCAAAACTAATTTAGGGGTGTAGTGAAATAGGTGATTTAAATACTTTCGGTGAGTCGTCGAGTGTTTTTTGCGACACCAGGTTGCTCACCAAAAGTTACAGAGGCCAATAATACATTCAATAGAAATTAAGGGCGAAAATGAGGGGATGTAAGAAAATTAAGAATTTAAAAGTTTGATCCTCAAATAAACCATCCAGCCTTTTCATTTTGTAGACATTAGTTTTGCTCGTCAATACACTCAGCGGACCGCCGACTACATTACTTACCTTGCTAAGTTTTACAGGACTTCCTGTTAATGTAGAGGTCAAAATGACATACAACATCGGGTTCGTCAACGAGGTCGGTGATTCACCCATTTGACTATAGGTCACAAATCTACAGCATCCAAAAATTTTCCACACTTTCACTTTTGCACAATCATCATACCATTATTTAAAATTAAACATAAAGCTATCATAGTTTGGGTTTCCTCCAAAGAAGCGTCTTATTTATAGTCGTGGCATGACTTCTCCCTCTTAATCTCTATTTGGAAGGGAGATATGATAAATTAAATTACCGATTTGTATCTCTAGTAGTTGTACATATATGAATAATTAATCTATTATCTTATTTAGCCATGAGACATTATCTTTAATCTCATTCAATACCTTGTCGTGACTTTCAACTTTTGGAGAATGAGTGAGAGTTCCTCCATCAATAACATTAGGCATCATACGCTTATGGGGGGGTTGTACCAATCTTTATCATTGTTTGGTTCTCCTAATTCCATGATTTTCTTGATTACTAGATACAACTGGGTCAACAGTGTGCCCAATTTTCAATTAACAATGGGGGGTTTGTAGACAAATTAACAACTAAATTCAGTAAAATAATAGAGATACGAATAGGGAGATGGGATTCATGGTATGTGATGCAATATGAGCTTAAATAAACAAACGAGTACATGTTATACAAGTAAATTGCTGCAAAATTTGTAACTAAGCTAGACTATAGTCGAGTAAATTAAATCTCGAGAAACTTACACTTAATAAACTACGAATCTCTTGAACACCGAGAAGCGGCTATTACGCCCACCCTTCGTCTTAGCCCATTCACCATTTCGAGCTGAAACAATGAGAAAGGGTTTAGGATTCACACTCACGCTAAACCCACGACAACCTAATAACCACTGGTTATCGATTCAGTAGTTTTGGTCTAAATACCTCTCTCTCAAGTAAGCCTAAGACAAGAAGAGAAAATCATATTTGCAACTAAAATTTCATTAAGTTAAACCACAACTACTTAACGAAATCACATTTAAACAGCAAAAAAACTACTAATTAGAAAGACCCAACACTAAATTAAATTGATATTCACATCATCACACCCCGGGAAATTGGGTTTTAGCTCCGCGTAGTAAATAGATCAATATTGGTACCAAAATGTATTTCCAACAAATTGGTACGATAGATAATGTCTTAATACGAGCTAAGGATTAATATTTATCTACACGCAATACCAATTTCTTGAAGTTGGCAACCTTTAAATCTTCAAGGCTAAAGAATAAAGTCTCCAAAAACTCTAAGAACTCAAAACTAGAAGCGAAGTCTGAAAAACTATTGTTCAGAGACAAAAATTTGATCCTAAGTTAAAAAATATTAATGAGTATTTATAGTTTTCAAAAAAGTTATGCTGCAAAGAATCACTAGGCGCAGTTAGTAAGGATCGTCGATCAAATCGACGATCCGCCCTTTGGTATAGTTCATCGCCATCTTGCTTTTACCTTTCACATCTTCGTGTTTTGTAACTTTGGCTATGTAGTATTGCTTCGTGAAACTGCTCCACAACACGCCTACTGCTCCTTCTCATCATTGACTTGATATTTTTCTTCCTAGCTCATTTTTTTGGAACATTATGGGAGATTAAGGTCATTCGCTTACTCGCCTAATAGGTTAGGAGATATTCAGACCTTCTTTTCTTCGTTCTTTTCAGCTGCTATTTTTGGGATATCATAATTCTTTACCCTCTATTGGTGATAACCGGACATAAGGTAAATTTAAGAGAAGTAGGTTGCATATTGTAGTTGATCTAACAAATAAGGTATTCATGGAAGAGGATACTTATTTTGAATGGTCACCTAATTCAACTTCGACAATAAATAAACATTACGAGTGAACCATCCTTTTTCTTAACAAAAGAAATGAACGAACCTCATAGAGTGAAACTTGGTAGGATGAAACCTTTATCCATTAAATCCTTTAACTGTTCCTTTAACTCCTTAAATTCGTCCAGAACCATTCTATAAGGAGGAATAAAAATAGGATGCATATCTAGTAGAAGCAACACAAAACACTTTTTTCCATTTTGAGAGAAATATCGGGTGATTCATCGAGGAAAACTTCCAGATACTCATTAACAATAGGGCAAGATTCAAGTCAAGGGGTTTTGGAATCAATTTCCCTCACACTAACAAAGTATACAATTAACTTTCAGAAATAATATTTTTAGATTTAATATAAGAAAAGAAGCAACCTTTCGAAATAGAATTTCCCCCCTTCAACTCTAGGACAAGCTCATTTGGGAAGTAAAAATTAACTACCCTAGTCTGTAATCAATAAAAGCATAACAAGAGTGAAATCCAATGTAAACCAAGGTAACATCAAAATCTAGCATATCAAACACTATCAAGTCAACAGAGTAACTCTATGGGATAAATAGATGGGTCATTTTCCGTATACCCTATGAACCAACACAATATCACAAACAAGAGTGGATTCAGTAAAAGGTTCTAACATCACTTTGGGAAGAACAACAAATCTCATAGAAAGATATTGCATCACAAAAGATAAAGTATTACCAGGATAAACTAAAGCATATCTATTTAGTTGGAAAACTTTTAACGTACTGCTAGCCATATCGGGAGACTACTCATGTTCACCTCGAGTTTGAAAAGCAAAATACTATTTTACTTAGGAGCACTAGAACCCGAGCAACTTGGAACGGATGAAGAATAGGGTTGACATATAAGGCTATTATATCCTTCATTCTTAGCAACCAAAGGATAATTCCTTTTCTTGTGATCCATCTTACCACAACCAAAGAAGGCATTGGAAGCCGCTAGAAATTTGCCCTTATGTTTTCTTCATGACTTCGTACAATTAGGCATAGAAGGCCCATTACAACCTCTTTAAGGCTTAGGGTTTGACACCTTTTCATTGTTGGACCTTGGAGGACTTTAGAAGAACCTTACACCAAAAAAACATTGTAGAAACAATGGACGACCACGTCAACAGGACATAGAGTATGAATTGTTACCATCGTCCATTCTTGCCCTCTTTGTGTCTAGAGACCTTTATTTGAGATTTTCCTCTTCCATTTGTTTGGTATGGACCATTGATGAGAAATATCCATGTCATGGAAAATCATAGCCGTACGACACTCTTTGTAAAGAAATTTGGACAAACCCAAATGAACTTGCTCATTCTTGCCCTAGAGTCAGCAACAATAGAAGGAACATTGTTGGATAATTGAGTGAATTTCAAGGAATAATCTTTTACAGTCATATGTACTTGTCAAAGATTAATAAACTAAAGAACTCTCGTTCCACTCAACTCAAGAGGAAAGAACCTATTGAGAAAAGTGGACATAAACCTCTCCCGTTCAAAGGGACCTATGTCTACTAGTCTTGGCGCTTTCCATTTGTTGAACCAAATTTGAGCAACCCATTGAGTTGATAAATGGCCAATTCCACATTTTCTATCACAGTAAATCCAAAGATTGCCAACACCTTATAGGACACAATTATGAACTATTCATGATCATCCTCAACTTCAGAACCATAAAATCCGAAGGATTCATCATTGTGAAGTCCATCACTCTTGATGTCGCTATACCAATGTCAAGCACAAAACTCAAGGAGCGCAATTATCTCCTAATGCATAAAAATTAGGGATGAGCCAACCCTGATGAACCATTTGCTACTAGCCCATGGAAGCAATATGTAATCAAGAAAACAAACAAATATATGTAGGTTTAAAATTAAGCCCTCGGTTGGCAAGGCCCCTGTTAATAGATCTATAAAAGAAACAGCTACTCCCAAGAGTTCATATAAATAAATAGACAACTAGAAAAAAATATTTATTGGGCTGTCAAGGCCACCATGATATCGATACAAAACATAAAACATGTATCCAATAACACAATACACCAAACAACTCACAAGCTTCAGCAAATTAAAATACTAGGTCAGCATGGACATAACGTAGCTATACACCCCACACACTAGTCTACAAACCTCTAACAGTAAAAAAGATTGGAGGGACAGGACCCCAGCCTACCCATAAAGATATATACAATAAAAAGCTAACAAAACTCCCAACTCTGGCAACTGCAGAGGAAAGTGGCCACCCATTCAGATAAATGTCAATCCTACTGCTAAGGAAGTCTACTCGGTTGTCTGTCGAGACCTGCATGCATTAATGTAGTATCCCCAGGAAATAGAGTGTTTGTATATAATAATGTAAATAATAGTTTACAGAGTATGAAAGGCGATAAACTAAATAAGAAAGTATCATAATACACAAAAAGCAATCACGTAAAGAAATAAAATTTAGATAAGTATGATAATCCACTACTGAATCTAAAAATACTATCAAACAAAAACCTAACAATGGCCCCATAAGCTTGGTATGTAAATACAACATGCCACCTACCTAGGCCCCATAAGCCAAGAAGGTGCCAATCAATCAACATACCCCTACCAGTAGCCCCTTGTCTTTCTAAGAAGACAAATAGCCCTTTTTGGCTATGCTATAGCCTCGTAGGAAGCACATAATCCTCTTAGGAAACATCATAGCTCTATGGGCTGCACATAGCCCTCATTTTCATCAGCATATTTCAATAGGCAACAGATAGTCCTATGTGGTGTCAAAATAGCCCCGTAGGCAATAGATAACATTCTTTGGCATCAATATAGCCCCGTGGTCAACGCATAGCCCTCATTGGCAATAGTATAGTCCTATTAGAAATCATCAAAAACCCCATAGGCCGTTCATACATCAACAACTAACCACAATATCCACATGGGAGACAACAAACAATTGAATAGGCTAAAGGCGAGCAATTTAGCTATAAACAATATAAAAGAATAATGTCCAAGTCCTTCCTAACTTAGGGTTGTTCTTAACAGATTGTGGGTCCCTAATATGAGAGTTTATAACCACTCAATCAGTCAAGCACTCACAATTACATATACAAGATCACCAACATTAACTACACTATTATATCACTCCAAGCTATAAGTAAACATGCCGAACAAAGGAAATAGCCTTAACATACCTTTTCCTTTATAATTTAAGGTGAAAGTACCTCTGTCCACACCACTAGAACACTAATTAAAAAGGTAAAATCTATCAGGAATTAATGATAAAAAAATTACTACGATGATTCGATAATTGATACATATTCCTCTCGTACATTACAATCAAATACCCAAGGTATTTGTAAATTTATAAAAGGTGATTCCTACCTTTCTTTAAACAAACAGAACACTTGAATACAATGACTCCACTGAAAATAACCCCGCTTCCACAACCTACAAAGAGCTAAACCACTCAATTCACCATCAAAATTATACCAAAACGACGAGCTCACAATGTTGTTCACTTTTCGATAAGGAACCAAGAAGAGATCATCAACACATAAGGATGATTTGAGGTGTAATTATCAGATTTTATTGGGTTTCTTACGAGTTATCATGAAGAAAAATGATGAATATGCTATCTTATAAGCTTCAACCGACTTAGGGGACCCACCTCAGGTGCCTGGTTGCGCAGTCTCCCAGAACTGTGAATACCTCTCTATTCTAAAGTCGTAAGAAAAAACTTTTTCATGCTCTGGAAACTAGACTCGTAAACCTGTGACATGATGAGACGTGCGACCCATTATTCATTATAAATTGGGAGAAAATTTCAGATACATTTACTGAAATTTTAGAGGAATGTTTAAAAAGGAACTTACGATAACTTTTGCCAACTTTTATATTGCATCTTACCTTACTTCAAACCTTGAGATAAAACCCTTGGACACAAAAATCACTGTTAATTATTACTCACCATCTTTGTTTTTTCACTATGGCATGAGTTAATTTAGACATTTTGAAAAGTCAGGGCGTTACAACCCACATTTAGGTTTATGCGGTTCACCACTTCTCTATTGTCTTGGGCCGTCACGGCTTGAGTAAACAATTGCTATATTCCCATATTATCCCCTTACCTATATCTAAATGATAATTTGATCATAACTAATTGAATGTACATGTGCCATGAGTCAACACAAATTTAAAGCTCTGTAATATAATACTTATATGTTGCCCCATAGATATAACCTGTCCGACCCGTAGGCTCGGTCTACTTGGCTTGTATGCTCGGTCTACCAGGCTAATAGATTGATCTACCCAGCTCGTAGGTTTGGTCTACCCGGAATAATGTTTCAGTATAAAAATCATCATGTGTATTGAACATCCCTGAAGTATCATGATCTCTTGAAAGCAAAAGAATCTCATTGGTAGTAGTAAGATGATAAAACATCTGAACACTATCATGTAATCATAAGTTATAAGACACAATTATTACAGGTTTTTTCTGGCCCATAGGTAGGGATTAGAGTGTCGCCAACAAACATTATCTCATACGGTCATAGCAAACTCAATAGGACAGGTCTACATGTCAGATAATGACAATACTTCGGCCATAACAAGATTAGGCCATTAGGATCATTCCATAAGGGATATAATAGCCTTAATATACCTTTCAACTAAATACTAAAATTTTCTTTATGAATCTAGCCAAAAAAATGCTATAATTTTGAAATCAACAAGGTTGCAAGAACGACGTTGTTGCCACGCTCGTGACCGGTTATGTCCAACACATAAAGTGAGGAAAAAACAACAATATCAATAGCTAACATCACTAAAGGAATTCCAACAACATCACGAAAGAGTGACAAGCTCCTGAGTCAATATAACTATCTGTATTTCACGTCGTTCAACCCAACAACCATCGTATACAAATCTAATAAGCATCACACCAACCCCCTGCTTACCTCCAGTAGGTTAAGACCATAACTAATTCATAATTATAGAAAGAAAAAAGTGTTGCCCAAAGCCACAATACCAAAAAAACACTAAAAAGCTAAAAAATCTATAAAAAGAAATGGTATTAGGAAACACATACATATAAATTTTCCCATGATGATAGCACATCAATTGTTTCCCCTACATCACGGCTTTATAATGTTCCTATTGAAAACTTCAGCTGTTGCAGACTTAGAACAAGTGCGAAATGACTATTCCATGGGATTTACGCTTAGCTCTGAGGGAAGCTCTCCCCCTAATAGAGGACAAATTTTTAGAAGCAATATCCTTATCCCTTACCTCTGTACCCCTAAAGAATGATTGTTTAGATAAAAATTATTAGCTGGTGGATCCACCTAAGATATAAAATCATGGTACTTACCTTGGCAAGTTGGTCAACCCTTTTTAGTATTGGGGACATCGTGGGATCATATTACAGCTCACATGGTCTCAATGTCAGGTAAGCTTCTTCCCACATTCATAATTAACTAAGGATACTTCAAGAAGTATATCAAATGTGTTTAAAGGTAAAAATGATGTTAGCTTTTGCATTGACCATGTTTTATGACTTATGTTTTCTAACCCTTTTTATATCATTTTATAGAACACTCAATGTGTAACAACCCAAGGCACCTCATAGATGTAACAATGCATACTAAAGCCCAAGAGGCCGCATATAAGCGCTGTAGCATATCATAACATATAGAAAATATAAATGATACGGAGATTTAAAACATTTTCGGTACAATCAAAGTCATTTACAAAATGAAGCAGAAGTATTTAACACTTTATCTAAAACCATCTAATACATGAATAATCCTTGGGACGCAGCCCATACAAGATTATAAACATAAAAGAAAGACGCAAAGCAAAGGTGATCAAATCTTCGATGTTATGAGGACTTACAAAGTCTTTACTCCTTGCTCTATTATGAACCAAGCCACGGAGAGGGATATCTTTATCATTGGACCCTACATTTGAGAAGAATGTAGGAAAGAGTATGTGTTAGTAAAAAATGTACTAAACATTATATATATAGATAGCATAACATCATCAAGTGAATGACATAAGCATTAGTCAACATAAGGCATAATATAAGCATAAGAGATACAACATAAGGCATACGCTATAAGAATAAGAGACAATAACATAATTCATGAGAATATTCAATACATATATGATCATAACCTAATAAGAACACGTCATAAGTAACCTCTAAGCATACTTGTGCAATGAATGGATAAGACCCCATAAATCTCACCCATGTTAATTAAACAACATTATGCCATCATTTATATTCATCATCTTTTGATTCTCATACTTAGCTTTTTTATCATAGTTAAGGGAACATTCATATTTAGTCAAGCATATCAAGGAATGCAAATGTATAAACAATCCAAGCTTATCTAACATCATGCAAGTAATATCATATTAGAACATAATTACAATACTTCCTTAAAGTAATCTTCTTTCATCATAAACATGTTGTTTTAATTAGGGACATTTACCTCTTTAATCATTTTTACTAATCATGGAAGAGTATCTCTTACCTATTTTAAGCAAAATCATCACTCATGAATGCTTATGATTTACCAATTAAAAGATATCAAGGAAAACTACCTTACTATGCTAGACCAAGCTATAATGGAAACAAAACTCTCATGCAAGTCAAAGCTACTCAACGAAGCATTCTATTGTTCAATCCAAGCTATAATGAAATGGTTTAGCCTAACCATGTCAAGTTATCATGCATCTATCCTCTTACGCTAGTTTAAGCTACGTTGGAAGGGTACAATTTCTCATTCCAAGGCTACCATGGATCTACTACTCAACCTAACATGCATGGTCTTGCCTTACCGGTCAACATAATCATGAAGAGATACCATGTCACAAGTGAAAGTTCAAAATAGTGCAAACATACTAGAACACATTAGCACACAAAAGACTAGTTTCCAGAAGTCTTATCGTCCTTTCACATTTAACCTTGAATCTCTTACAACAAACTAATAAAATTTGTTTCTTACCTTATCAAAAAGTTATTAACTCTTAGAAATCATGTGAGGATCTATTTCGTCCTATTTAATTTTGATGATCCTTATACAAACAATTGGAGGATACTTGTCGTGCATGTCTTTATCGGTTTCCCTAGTAGCTTCCTCGACTGGACGATGTTTGCATTTAACTTTCACAGACTTAATCTCCTTTCTCATCTTCTTACGCACATCATCATCATGATTTGTAATTGGTTATTCCTTATATTATAGGTCTTTGTGTAGAACAATTGTGTCTCACTTAATGATATAATCCTTGTCACCATGATATATCTTCAACATGGACACACAAAATACCAGATGAGTTCCCGATAGATTAGAAGGTAAATCCAACCTATAATCTATCGGTTATACACATTCAAGAATCTCAAAAGGAATAATTTATTGTGGGGTTAGTTTGCCTTTCTTGCAAAATCTCATTACCCCTTTCATGGGTAATACCTTAAGAAGAATATTCTCACTATTCTCAAATGTCATGTCCCTCACCTTATGATATGCATAATTTTTTTGGTCCACTTTGGGCTTCTAGAAGGTTAGCTTGAGCACTCCTCACCTTATCTTGAGCATCATTTACCTTAAAAACCCCCAAAGTCTTCACATTTCCAATCTCGAACCAGCCAATGAGCAATCTATATCCTATCCAATATAATGCCTCCAACATTTCCATATCAATGCTAGAGTGATAATTATTATTATAAGAGAATTCACACAAAGGTAAGAACATATCGGAATACCCTCCAAAATCAATAACGCATTCCCTCAACATTTCATCTAACACTTGAATTGTCCTTTTTGACTGTCCGTCCTTCTGTGGATTCAAGGTTGTAATAAAAGTGAGTTGTGTGCCAATTTCATCATGTAAAGTCCTCCAAAACATGGATATGAATTGGGTACCACGGTCTGCGATGATAGAGAGGGACACCTCACGAAAACTCAATATCTCTTTCACAAACACCATAGCCAGTTGTTGAGCATTATAATATATCATTATCAGAGTAAAATTACTGACTTTGTCAATCTATCAACCATTACCCAAATGTATTCAAAATTCCCCAAGGTCTTGGTAAGAAAAACCATGCAATCTATGGATATCATCTCCCACTTCCATTTCAGAATTTCCATTCTTTAATCTAAACCTGCAGGCCTTTGGTGTTCATACTTCATTTGTTCGCAATGTTGACACTTAGCTACAAAATTTGCTATATCCTTTTTCATACCCGGCCACAAATAATTCTCTTCAAGTCTTGATACATCTTGGTCAAACCTGGATTAATAGAATATCGTGAACCATGGGACTCTAACAAAGACTTTGTATCAAGTCATCAACTCGAGGAACACAAATCCTCCTTTAAAACTGAGCATACCCATCGTATAGAGAGTTGTCTCTTGTTCCTAACAAATCTCTGTCTTCCTCTTATGTTTATTCAAGTTGTGCCTTGATATCATAATGAATGTTGCCTACCTTAAATTCTAGTTAAGACTCCTCCTTTTTCTGAAATGCCCAACTGCATGAATTTAGACTCCAAGGCTTGAATTCCTAAGCCAAAGGTCACTTGGTTACACTTAAGCATAAAAGACTTCCAATACTTATGACTTTTCGACTCAAAGTGCTTGCCACTACATTAGCCTTACCTGAATGGTATGGAATGGTGATATCATAATGTTTAATTAACTCTATCAACCTTTGTTGTCTTAAATTCAAATCCATTTGAGTGAACATGTGTTGCATAGTACAAAGGTTAGTAAACACCTCACACTTCACACCATAGAATAAATGCCGCCATATCATAAGAGAAACACTACCGATGCCAACTCCAAATCATTTTTTGAATAGTTCCTCTCATGGACCATAAAATGACGTGAGGCATAAGATATAAGATTCTTATCCTTCATCAACACAACACCCAAATCATAATCTGAAGGATCTCAATAAACAATAAACTCCGTACCTTCGATTGATAATTGTAGAATAGGTTTGGTGGTCAAAAGAGGCTTAGCTTTTGGAATGTCTCCTCACATTATTCAGTCCATTTAAATAGTATCTCCTTTTTGGTAAAATTGGTCCAGTCAGTGGAAATAGAGGCAAAGTTTTTAACAAATCAACAATAGTAGCTAGCGAGCCCCACAAAACTCCTAATTTCCGGAACAATGCTGAACCTAATTCTTAACCGCCTCAATCTTTTGAGGATCTACAATTACCCCTTATTATGAAAACTAGATGTCCCGAGATTGCAACAAAAATCAACAAAAATTCCACTTAAAATATTTAGCATGCAACCTTAGTTCCCAAGAACACCCAAAATAATAAGAAGGTGGCCGGGATGTTCTTCCTCACTTTTCGGATAGACCAAAATATCAGCAATAAAGACTATAACGAATGAATCACGACATGTCTTGAATATACCATTCATTAAACTCATAAAAGTTGCAAGTGTATTAGTCAACCAAAACAACATAACTAAGGTTGTAGTGCAGTTAAAGAGTTCTAAACGTCGTCATAGGAACATCGTAAGGCCTAATCTTTAATTGATGGTATCTATACATTAGATAAATCTTAGAGAACACTGATGCACCTTGAAATTGGTAAAAAATATCATATATTCAAGGGAATGGGTACTTGTTTCGAATGTGACCCTATTCAATTGTTGGTAACGTATACACATCCTCATACTACCATTCTTTTGCTTAACGAACAGAACTTGACCACCCCACGGGGAACACTAGGATGAATAAATCCCTTATCACGAAGTTCTTGGATATGAACTTTAACATCACTTTAATTCTATCAGAGCCATGCGATAGGAAGGGATGGAAATTACACGAGTACAATTCTCTTAATCGATGAAAAAATCTATATCTCTATCCGGAGAAATGCCAGGAAATCCTATTGGAAACACTTCTATAAATATTTACACCACGGTAATAGACTTAATAGATGGAGAATCAACCTCAACATCTCCAATATGGGACAAATAAGCCAAAAAAACTCTACTGTACAAGTTTCTAGCCCGAATGGAGGATATGATCTTAGTTTGCTTAGGCTTGTACACCCATTCTCACTCTAATTTTTCCCTTCCAAGAATTTACAGAGTTAATGAGTTAATATTAAAATTCATAAAAACATAGTACGGGGATAAGCAAGTCATTCCTAAGATTATGTAAAAGTTAATCATATCTAAAAATTAATCAATCATCCCATGTATGAAAACCCATAAACGCCTCGACCACACGCTTGCCTGGAAAGGCATAACACTACATTGTACCTCTACATGTTTCCATTTCCCCTACCTCCATGGTCTCGCTGGATTTCGCCTCACCCATCTTGTGGACGCCCTCGACCATTATTACCATTTCTCCTGGGTACCACTACTCTGGACTGCTGCTGCACCGAATCCATCACGCATGGGTGGGGAAAATCTCTCCTCATATGCATATGGTCTCCATAGTTATTACAAGTACGATCAACTACCCGCCAAAGGTGCAACTCCCTGGCTATCCTGAATTAGACTATGAGATAGAGTTACCCTGTAATTACCTTTAGAAGCGCGTATAGCGGACTAAATTAGCTTGTTGCAAGTGTTTACCTCCCTTAACGTCTAGATTTAGATCCTTGAAAGTTGCCTAATTTTTTGTCTTTCTTAGCCAATGCCTTGGCTGACCGTGTCGCCTCACCTTTCCACTTTCTTCACAAAATTTATTACCTCGTTGAAATTATCCCTATAGAGGTCAAATAAATAAATAATACATGCAACTCAAAATTTCTTCCCTTAATAAATAAATGCATTCTCTCTTCCTAAGTAGTCACCAATTACGTACCATATCTACACATGGCATGTAATTTGGCCTCATATGCAACCATAGACATACCACCTTTCTCTAAGGCCATTAACTCATCCTTCTTAAGATCTCTCAAAGTCTGAGGCACAAACTTCTCTAAAAACAAAGCATGAAATTGGTTCTAAGTAAGTGGAGATATAACTCAAGATTTACATTCCATATGAGCTCTCCACTAGTGCTTAGACTCACCTTGAAGCTGAAAAGTCATGAAATTAACCCCATGTTGATGGACAATTTGCAATTTATGAAGCCTCTCATAAAAGTCTAAGATAAACTCATAAGCTTCCTAATTCTCCGAACTAAGAAATGCAGAAGAATATAGATTCAAAACATACTCAACATTTCATGAACCCAACAAAGGTAGGAATCATGATCTACATTCCCTCCCACATTGGGGACAATGATACTAATTTGAGGATTGGCAGGATCTTGAGTTACTTGAATAGAAGGAAGCATTCCAGGACTAACCACCCTTTCAAGAATGACATGATATGCTGACCTAACACTAGGTCAATTAGAGGAATGCAAGTTGTCTTTGCTTGCACCTTTTCCTCTTGTCCAACCTCCTCAACATTCTCATGTATCTCTTCATTTTTCACGGAAGGGTCCTTATTTTAGACAATATTTTCGATCGGTACCGTATATCTAGTAGGCATGACTCTTCCTCGGACTCAACCCCTTGATCTTCCTGTACCGCAACCTCGACCGCCACCTCTTACTGTAGATTCCTCTGTTGGAGCATTAACAAGAGGCACGACCCTAACGTCCTTGATCTAGTGTTAACCATCTGTTGACAGAAGAGTGAAGGAGCTTAGATACCAAATTAAATCGACAGTTACAAATTAGTTTTATGTTATAGAACGAAAGGAGACAAGAGAAAATAGAGAGATTTTCGAAAGTCCTATACCTCTCGAAGAAAAGTATAGACAACTTCGTACCGTTCCACAAGACTCTACTAGACTCATTTTGGTACATCGAGATCATAGAACTTAGACTATGATTTCAACTTTTTCATGAACCTGACCGTCTTTGTTGGCACCCATAATTACGCTCCGGTGGGAGAAATTAGTACTAATTAGTCAACAAAAGTCTAATAAAAATACTAACGCATTTAAGTTACGGAAGCAAGTAAAATAGGTAAAACTGAATCTCCTTTAAACTTTCAAAAGATCTAACGACTAAACAATATGCAAATACACTTAAAACCTGAGAGTCAATGTACTACAAAATCTAACAAGAAGGGTTACGACCCAAGATAATGAACTAATAACTAACTAGAAAAGTCTACGTCCGAAGTGTGGACATAGACAAAATTAGAACTCATGGCAGCTACGAAGAAGTGTCTAACCCTTGAATTCGACCAACGATCAGTAATCCTGTAAACAAGGTTTGTGAATAGCCGCCCGAAGATGCCTTATGCTCAACAATGAAAGAGAAGGCGCAATATCAGTCCACAACAAAACTGTACTTGTAAGATCACAGGGCAATCCTACTAAGTGTTACATAAATAAGTCACCAAAACAATATAACCAAATGCATTTATTGAAAACATACAATATAATAAACAATTACAAAAAAGGTGTAGTTTCATGTTTCTCAAGCACAATTATATGCATTATTGGTCCTCTCATGGAACCCAACCCCAAAAAGATAAAAAACAGAAACGTTATACCCGATCCATTGTATATGTTAGAACGCGGCAACCGATCCCATAATTATACGGGAACACAACAAGTGATACAAGTTAGTGGGCCAAAATGCAGCACCCAATCAATTTTAAAATCCACAATAACAATCACAAAGTACATTATTATAGTCATACAATCAAGTCATGATTCGTCTCATTCATCATTCATGTTTCCTCATTTACAATTAATGTGATCAATAATGCAACATTCACATATATACATGTATCATACTGAAGTAAGAAAATATATACATCACACAATTATAAAATCGCAACCATCACCTACCTCGAAATAACCTTGAAGCTCTTAAAAAACATAATCCTTTCCTTTCTGCATTTGCCACCATAATTCTCAGATCAAAACTCTTCCTCATCGATCATTATCCTTTACATTATGTTCTACGGACAAAAAATGATTTAAGGAGTAAAAATTTACCTTTAGCCTTAAGAATGGTGGAAAACTGTTAAGAAAAGCCCGGGTTTGTTCGTTATATCTCAAGTTCAAAAATTGCAGAATAAATCATACTTGGGGTTAATTTATGACTTTAACACAGGGCTGCCCCGTAATGGCGGCACCCACCCCTCTATAGCGTACCCGCCCTAGAAGCAAGAATCCCGCCTCAACATCTTTCACGGAACTAGCGAGCAAAGGTAATAATTCCAAGACCCTATTTAACAACATATTTTCCACCAACGACATTTACAAACTAAGCACTCATACTAAAAACGATTCTTAGAGTACAACTGATATACCGTGGTTTCACGGTATAATTTATACTTTTTTCTTAAGTTTAGTGTGTCCGAAAAGCCTTTTTGTGTTAATTTTTATATAAGTTTCTCTTTGTTTTGCAGGAAATCTGTCCAAAGCTGAATGCGGAGATTTTGAGCGAAGAAATGTAGAACAGACCACCTACAGAGCTTATGACGGTCCGTCGTGCTTGTGACGGTCCGTAGGTGGCAGCGTAGTGCAGCTGCTGAAGGAAGATGGGGAAGTCTGACCAAGTGTGGGATTACGAAGCTTGTGACGGTCCGTCGTGGCTATGACGGTCTGTCCTGCAGGTTCGTCGTGAAGTTCGGAGAAGTGATCCCAGTACCCAGATTCCGAGAGTTGAAGTGTTTTGGAACGAAGACCCTCGACGGACCGTTGTACCTATGACGGTCCGTCATACTTGCCGTCGAGGGGAATGAAGAGAGCAGCAGAAGAAATTGCACAAGTATGGGACGACGGAGTCCACGACGGTCCGTTGTGACCACGAAGGTCCGTCGCTAGGTCCGTCGACCCAGCCGCGTTTTGGCAGATTTCCAGCAAATAGAGTCCTTGTTTAATTAGGTTTTTATTTTTTATAAATAGTTTGAAAAACCTCGTTTTTGAGGTTAGACACAAGATAGTTAGACACCTGATAGTTAGACTCTTAGATTGTTAAAACTTCGTATTGAAAAACATTGTATTGTGAGATTCTTGATAATCATTAGACTTTT
>NC_028646.1:31217111-31219184 GCF_001406875.1 Solanum pennellii
TATTCGGAGGATACTTATGCAGTAAATGAGCAGATGAGGGGTTTCCGACTAAGCGCCCAAGGCTCAAATAAGGATAATTGGCGCCAAGGTCAAGGGAACCAAGGTCGGAACTATGGTAACTACAATCGTGAGGGTCATTATGTCCGAGATAGGAGCTACAACCGCGACAACAACTTTAACAGGGGTAACTATGCTAATAGAAACGACAGGAATGGGCCCTATGTCTCTCCTCAGAATCGGGAAATTACTCCTAGGGATGGTGGAGATAGTATGGCGCGAGTTGAGGATATGTTGCACAAAATTATGAGGAGGTTCGATGCTAGTGATGAGCACATTAAAGAGTTAAGGGGTGATTTAGCTAGTATTGGGCAAAAGGTTGATACACATGCAATTTCGATTAAACAGATCGAACTGCAAGTGGCCCAATTATATGCGACAGTGAACACACGGCAACCGGGCACTCTTCCTAGCAACACTGTCCAAAATCCAAAGAATGATGCGCACTGTATGGCAATCACTACTCGGGGTGGTAAGCAAACCATTGACCCACCTATGCCATCTACTGAGGAACATGTGAGAAAGGATAATGATAATGTGGTAAAGGATAGTGGTGACGCAGAGGAAAGTTATAAAAAAGATGCAGAAGTACCTAACAAGGTAATTCCCATGCCTAGGCCACCACCACCCTTCCTCAGAGATTAGTGAAAAATACCGAGGATGGTAAATACCGGCGTTTCATAACAATATTGAAGCAGCTTTCTATCAATGTCCCTTTGGTAGATGCTCTAGAACAAATGCCCGGTTATGCAAAATTTATGGAAGATCTGGTCACCAAGAAAACATCGATCACTTTTGAGGATGATGATAGACTGCAGCATTGTAGTGCTATTGCTACAAGATCCCTCGTACAAAAGAAAGAAGATCCTGGTGCGTTCACTATTCCTTGTACAGTTGGGTCATTACATTTTGCGAAAGCTTTATGTTATTTGGGGGCAAGCATAAACCTCATGCCCCTCTCAATTTACAAGAAGTTGGGTTTGGGGGATGCAAAACCCACTGCGATGCGGCTACTGATAGCTGATCTGACAGTGAAACGGCCTATAGGGATACTCCATGATGTGCTAGTAAAAGTGGAGTCATNGTTAACATGTGGGGAACACGTAAACCCTAGTTACGTTGATTAATTGATTAAACTCCAACATTCAAAGATGTTAAGTGTCTCTTTCAAGTTCGTTATTTATTTTCACAACTAGAAACCCCCCCTTTTATTGTTTTTTTTACTTTCCAAGGAAGTCATTGACCAAACAATAGTAATAACAAGTTGAAGTTAAGTCTAGACTATTTTCCTCGTGGGAACGATCCCAACCTCACTAGTTGGGTTATTTACTTGACACGACCGCCTTATTTCTTATTTGAGAAGTAAGTTCGAGCGTATCAAATTTTGGCGCCGTTGCCGGGGAAAGTAGCTTTTAGATTAACTTGAACTTATTACTATAGTTTAGTTGATATTTTCTTTATTTTACTTTGTTTTATTGTTTTTGATTTTTTTAGAACTATCCTCCTTGTATGGCAAATACACTGCGCAATATGAATCGAAACTTGGGAATAAATGATGAGGAACCGAACCAGAACATCCCAGCTCCGGTTGATGTTCATGGTCATATGTTACCCGATGCTCCTGGTGAACATCAACAGAGGGGACAAAATCCCGTTCCACGGCCCCAAGCATACTACAGAGGCTATGATGACATAGCAGATTCAGATGGGCCACTGGTTTTGACTCCTCTACACACAGGCCACACTTTTGTGGTAACTAGTAGTCTGATGCAAATGCTTACTGCCAGAGGTTTGTTTTCAGGGCTACCTTCTGAGGATCCACATGACCATATAGCTAAGGTAAGGGCAGTGTGTAAAAGTTGTGTAGGGAGGCCTGATTTGGATCTAGATGTAATAGGTCTCAGAGTGTTTCCTCTCTCATTGACGGGAGAGGCTTCTATTTGGTTCACTGAGCTCCCATACAACTCCATCTTCACTTGGAACCAACTAAGGGATGTCTTCTTAGCACGCTACTAT
>NC_028646.1:31220796-31224545 GCF_001406875.1 Solanum pennellii
GAATAAAACTCTATTTTGGGCATAAAGCATCGGGGAATAAAGTAATAGAGCCAAACCATCTTGATGAAGGCTGAGTAATCAAGTGTCCCCAGTCGTGCCGCGACATTAAATCAGGCACTTGTCGGGAGGCAACCCAATACTTGTCGTTTTTTTAGTAATGATAGCATTTTTCTACTAAAGGGTTTTTAAATTTGCAGGCACATCACCAGGAAATTCTGCAGAAAATTCCTCTGCAGCAGTCACTGACGGATACAGCGACGGACCGTTGCGCCGGCGACGGACCGTCGTATGCATCCGTCTTACCAGGTACGTTTTTCTGCTATATTGAAATTAGGGCACACACGACGGGACCAACGACGGGTCGTCACAACTGCGACGGACCGTCGTCGGGGAACCGTCGCGTGATTAATGAGTTATACCCGACCCGACCCGGCTGGACCCTTTTTCGAAATTAGACAGTTTAAACCCCCCAACCCCTCATTTCACCCCATTCATTCATTATTCCTCTCATCTACCCTCTCTTTTCAACTTCCATATTCTCCCCCTCGATCATTGTTCCCCCAAAATTCTCCAAAGCCCTAAAAATGTTAATCTACTAGTCGGAGTTGCTACTGTGGGTGTTTGCCTAGCCACCGAGTACTTGTCCAGTTGTTTTCTCCATTTCTAAGGTATGTGTCTCGAATTTCTACTCATTTATCTTGCATTTTTGTTTATTAGTTAGTATTAGCTTAGTTCTTCGTCCTATATTGTTTCCTTTATATGATTATGTTTAAACCTAGGCTCAAAATGTTCGAATTTGCCATGTTGACAACCCTAGACATAGGTGCTTTTGCATTGCCAGTTTCCTAGGTAGTTGGGATAGACAAATATAGGTCCAAAACACTACAAGACCATGTGGGTTCATCGGGGATGCATGGGTACCCACAGTTCTGTCACTGTTATTCAGAACGAGACCCCGATGACGGACCGTCTTACCCACGACGGACCGTCATAGGGTCCGTTCCAAAAGCCCTAGCACCCTGTCCCAACGGACACATGTGACGGACCGTCCCTGCACAGCCGTTCTGGTTGTCAGAGACCCTATTTCTAAGGGTCTCTCATTTTTTTCCCAAGTGTTTCCCAACGGACACATGTGACGGACCGTCATCTTCACGGCGGTCCGTCCTGCACAACCGTTCTGGCTGTCAGAGACCCTGTTTCTAAGGGTCTCTCACTTTTTCTAAGTGTCCTTCAACGGACACATGTGACGGATCGTCATAGACACGACGGTCCGTCGTGCACGACCATCATGATGGTCAGAGACCCCTCTGCTAAGGGTCTCCATATTTTTTTTAAGTGTCCTACGACGGACACCTACGACGCCCGTCGTACTTGTGACGGTTCGTCCTGCATATACCGTCATGCTAGTCATAGACTCTCCTCCAGGGTTCTTTATATATACATAGACTAAGTAAAACACGACGGACCTCATGACGGTCCGTCATAGCCACGACGAGCCGTCACCAGGCCCGTCGTGTGATACTGTTTCAATAGCAATCACACACTATTTTCAATGTTTTATTTCATATGGTTTTGCCTGTCTTGTTTGCCACTACTCATACTAATATCAATCTTTTACAGGTACTATCTACTATGGCACCCAAGCAAGACCGCATCTACGCACGCGGGCGATCGAAGTCTGTCGCCCCGTCTGCCCGCATGGTCATCGGCTCTGATGATGAGCGTGACCCTGAGGACGTGCCCCCAGGCACTTCCGCCCCTTCCCGTGCTGCCCGTGCTCCCAGAGCCACACCCAAAAAGGTGGCGTCCGGCGTAGTCACTGCCTCCCAGTCTGATGAGGAGCGCATACTGACCGGCACACCCTCTGGGTCAGCCACAAAGGAGGAAGGAGCGTCTGGCTCCTTAGGAGTATCATGGTCCGAGGAAGCCTCTGGCTCTGCTGAGGTTCCCGCACCCGCCACCGCTACAGCGTCGGCCTCGTCTGATGAGGCTGACAGTTCAGACTCTACATCCGGCTCACCAGCTCAGGTCCCCACCCCAGCCACTGACCAGCCCAACCGGTGGTGTGTCGACGGGCAGTTTCAAGTCTACTCCGACGCCAAGCTCCTCACTGATAAAGGAGTAATGACTCGAACACTCACTTTGGAGCGGCAGGTACTTGCAGGGAGCCTCCCAACGATGCCTGAGATCCACAATCTCTTCACCAGGCATCGCTTGGAGTTGACAGCACGTCCGTTGGGACAATACAGCGAAGAAATGGTCCGAGAGTTCTACGTATCCTACGCAGCGACTCTCAGATCACAGATCGATAGGCGGGCTGCCCCCGCTAAACAGGCCCCACTGGAGCAGGTCCGAGTCCGAGGCGTACCGGTTGACATTTCCTTGCCAGCCATCCGCCGGTTTCTATACGGCGAGAGTATTGATGCTTCTCGGACCCCCCTCACTGCCGAGTTCGACTACCGCTGGCAGATAGTTAAGGATGGCCAGTTCTTGCGCGAGCCACTACTGAGAGATACCACCAAGAGGTGGATGGCCCTGCACCTGTCAGTAGATGGAGAGGGTGCCGATTGGGTGACTGAGCCGAAGGGGGCCATAAAGAAGGCCAACCTCACGTTCACAGCAATGTTCTTGTGGCTGCTTGTCCGTCACTGCCTCTCCCCCACAGCTTCTGACAACATCGTTACCTGGGATCGAGCAGTGTTGATGGCGGTGATGATAGCCGGATTCGAGGTAGACTTCGCATGTCTTCTCCAGGCAGTCATGCACGAGAGGGAATTCAAGGTCACTACCACCTACCCCTTCCCGTGCATGATCATTGGCCTTTGCAGGTCTGCAGGTGTGCCCATATGGCACGTAGATCAGCTGAAGACCCCGCAGGGCACCGTTGACGTCGGCCTCATCAGAGACGAGGCCAATGAGTTGGCCCCACGCAGAGGGCCCCGTCCAGAGCTGCCCCCACTTGCTGATGATCTTGCTGATACGGTAGCCCAGGCCCGCACAGCTACACAGGCGTCCACTGACACTACCCCGGTCGAGTCTATCCCGGGTAGTAGCACAGCCCTGAGCTCCTCTCGCACAGCCCCTCTACCGACACTGGTCCCGCTTGCAAGGGTCCAAAAACTAGAGGCACAAATGGCCACTCTTCTGCATCATATCCAGTCGTGGATGCAGAAGTCGATTGCTGAGTCCGAAGAGCTCCTAGAGAGGAAAATGGTGCAGTTTACAGAGCGGAAGATCGCTGATGTTAACCAGCGCCTGGACGCCTTCGAGTTGAGAGTGCTAGCCCGACCAGCCCCTATGGTGGATGTGGCGTCTCTTCAGGCTGCAGTCGACAGTCTTCGTACAGACATCGACACGATCTTAGAGGCTAGGGTGCCGGAGTCTGAGGCCCCTCCTGTCGAGCCTGCTGAGGACACGGTGTTGGCGGCCCTTTTTGCTACTTCTGACATTCCACTACCTCCCCCTCGACAGAGTGCCAAGAGGCGTAGGGGTCGAGCAGAGGACGAGGCGCGAGCAAGGAATAAGGAGCACCGAGAGATGGAGGCTGCGGAGAGCCTCACTTGCTGAGGAGGCGACGCACCAGATGAGAGCGTCAGAGTTAGCGGCTGGGACGTCTAGCTCCCGCACTGTAGATATAGCTGGAGGCACTACTGATGGTGCGGTTGTTGCTGAGGACACCACTGAGGGTGTCCAGATTGCAGAGGACGTGGGTTCCGGGGAACCGGACCCACCATCTTGCTGATCGACGG
>NC_028646.1:31227109-31270789 GCF_001406875.1 Solanum pennellii
TCAAAGCTGTTAAGTGTCTCTTTCAAGTTCGTTATTTATTTTCACAACTAGAAACCCCCCTTTTTATTGTTTTTTTTACTTTCCAAGGAAGTCATTGACCAAACAATAGTAATAACAAGTTGAAGTTAAGTCTAGACTATTTTCCTCGTGGGAACGATCCCAACCTCACTAGTTGGGTTATTTACTTGACACGACCGCTTTACTTCTTATTTGAGAAGTAAGTTTGAGCGTATCAACTACTCGCCCAAATTAAATTCCGTAAAGTCATACGGGTTTCGGAATGACTTACCTATCTTCTCGTATGATCTAATTCATAATTAGATCAACCCAATTTTCTTAGACTTGAATGACTTCGATTTTATGAAAATTAGGACAAGGATGGTAAATTCCATGTTACTACAAAAAAGTTTTTCGACCCAAAATTTTTCCCCTTTGGCCTCTCTATAATGATGGGACCATGTCAATTCATGGCTCCACTATTAAGGCACCACTTATTCATTGAGTCCACATGGTACTTCCCTGAATAAGTATAAGCAATCGTTGTCAAACACAAAACCTAATAGAGTTTAGGGTCGATCCCACGTGGAATGTGATCTAGACTTAGGCCAATTACCTGTTGTTCAGAATTTTAGCCAAAATATTTTTGTAAAAGGGGGGGGGGTTGTAACAAAAAATAACGATTGATTGATTTTGGCAACAAGTAATTAAGTAAAAGAATTTGCAATTTGTAAGATCGAAATGAGATAAAACTAAAGTATGTGCGTTCACCACAAGTTCTTAATGTAGTAATCCTTATAAAAGTAACCATTTTCTTGTGTTTGACATGAAAAGTCGGTAAGTTCGTTATCTCCTAAGTGATTGGTTTACAGGTCTACATGTAGGAGTAAGGTAAGTTTTTACGTTACAAACCATTTAAAATCATTCAAAAGGAAGAGATTAGCAATATATGCATTAACACAATTCAAAAGGTACCTAATTATTCGGTATACTTTGTTAATTAGTCATGATTTCCACAACCAAAGTTATCAATATATCTACTCATTCTTGAGTATTTAAAATTCATAATGTGATGCATAGAAGAAGTAATGAACTTACAACTAAGATGAATGAAAAATAGAATCTTTAATTGATCAACAAAAAAGGAATATTATAAATCAACACTTTAACAATTAAATCCTAAAAATATATTTAAGTTAATTCTCAAAGCCAAAATAAAAAGTATCAAAACGTCTAAGAACCTAAAAAATAAAAATTACAACAAATTCTTATGGACATCAAATCCTAAACATACTAGGAAAAGGATATCTAAGGAATTTCTGCATGGGTAGTCGTTTCTACGCTTGGCACCTATGACTCGTGAATATTCCTATAGTCCTAGGTAGCCTCTATCAATCCTCAGTTAATCCTTTACTTCAGTAGCAACATCTATGGTTATGATCTACTGTCCGTAGATCTTTCTATGACCCATCCTGTCAACACGTCATTTGATCACTGATAAATTAACAAGTATGAACATTCGTAAAACTCCATTGTTTGGTTCGTGGAAGCAACTGATGTTCATAATTATCTTTGTTCGTTTCACACTTACCTCCAGGAATAACCACTTCAAACCAAGACTCCTACCTATAGCTCGTAGAAGATTCTACGACTCGTAGGTCAAGTCTTCAATCACCAATAATTACTACTGCTACAACATTTCAACACCAACTTCTCCAGAACCTATTTCATAAAGAATACAATCACATATACTAACAAATCCATAAGACACAGACAAAAATTCTAGTTTAAAACATAAAAAGAACCATATATCCATGGTACATCACCAATGAATTTAGCAAAAGGAATATAAAATATATACAAGGGAAAGCGTATCATTTAAATCAATGTTGATAATTTACTTTAAAGGAATAGACCATGCTCAATTATTCGTTGAAAATAAAAGTATAACTAAGAAATAGACATAATAAATTAAATAACACAATGTGACACTCAATATTTCCACAAGCTCCCGTCACCTTCACTATGCACTATCCGAAGTTATATGGTACAATCCATTTATCATTTAGATAGATTTTTTTTCTGTCAAATTTTTCGCTTATCTACAAAAGATCTCTTATAGATATTGAATTATATGCAGTGAAAGAGAAAAGTTGTTGATCAAATCAAAACATATTTTAAATGCAAACAAGGATTTCTCAAGATACTTGCATTAAACCAATTCTAGTGAAATAAGGAGAAACATAAGTATTAAAATTTTACCATATTTACCAAAGAAGAATGATAAATTGAAAAATATGGTCCCTTGTTGGAATTCAAAAGGCTACTATTCTAAAAGAATCCCCATTGAGATTCCATAGTTTCCATTAATCCTCCTTTACAAACTTTCTTACACTATAATCGTGAATGTTTTTTCTCACTTTATTTTCCCACGTACGCATCACGTCTGGTTTTAAACATCATTACTTTACCATCTTGAAGCATCACTTGAAGTATTATATTGAAAAAGCTTTTAATGTGGTTGTTATGGGATAAGTTAATATATATATGTTCTTATTAACTGGGAAGAGACCAAATCAAAGTATAAACACACTGCTCATTAATAAACATGACCAACACATCTAAGTTGAGATATCATTTCAGACATCACTCTTTTGTGTTGTTTTGACACTATGGTTATTTTGATTCTTCAACGTATCAAATTTAATTGTGACTATCCTAGGTGAATATGTATTGTATTATCAGATGTATCTCATTAATGTGCCTAATTACACGAGTAGCATAATATTGTTCATTATTTTATGAAAGCATCAATAACAAAATCTACATTGCTAGTACTAGAGTCTTTTTACTTCTATGCATTATAAATATCAATGTCTCTCATATTTTAGGTTGTGGTACCCTCACTACTAAAGAAATTGTTAAAATAGACCTTAAAAATAGGTCGCAAGACCTCATGAGGTCGATATTTGCATATATTTTTTCTAATGAGAGAGACCTTAAGACCTCGATTATATATTTTAAAAATCCACCGAAGAATATTTTATGTCGCTTATTTAAAAATTTGTTTTGAATGTGACTTTAACTGAAATATTTGACCTCACGAAGTTGCTTTTTGTTAAATAAAGTATAATTATTTAATTTTAGATAATCGCTGAGGTCACTTTTTTTAAAAAATAAATTTGTTCAATAATATTTCTTTTTTACAATAAAAGACCTCATAAGATTTCCTTTTTAATTAAATTTGGTCAATAATAATTTTTTTCGACCTCATGAGGTCTCTTACGATTGAACTTTTATGAGACTCGTCTGTTTCCCCCTTTCATCACGGGGACACTCAGTTTGAAATCCTTGTTTCCTCACAGTGAGCAGTATTCTTGAATGAAACTGTCTCACTATCGATTTTCGAACATCTAATTTTGGAGCCTATATTTTTAAATTTGAAAAGTCTTCAGCCTTAGTTAAGGAATACTCCATTAATAGTTTGCTGTGAGATAAAAAAGTTGTCTTTTCAGTCATCTCTTTGTTTCAATCAACACCTAATTGTCACCACAATTACCTCCTTTTAGTTATGACTTCATAAGTATATGAATTTAAGATGACTATTCTTTATTCGAATCAACCTCCAAGATTCTATGTCCTACTAAGGGGCGGTTCAACGTAATTGGGTGCCTAAAACAAAGTTTCAATTTGAAGCCTAAAATATATACAAACATCGTATACACATAGGGTTCTACTCATACACCTTAATGATCGATGTGTTTTATAACCCTTATATCAGTATTGTATTAACTTAATCTCGCAACTTCTTTTGTTTTAGAAATTCCTCGTAATACCTTGTCTTGTGTATTTTTAAGCTAGTATCTAAAAGTATATGTTTTGTATGAATATGGGGGATTACGGGTATCTGGGGGATTCTCTGTAATTCACTGAGAAGTTATGGAAATAGGCATTAGTACTCATTACATTGTTTCAATTGTAATATTTGTCTCAAGAACGTGCTCAAGTTTGTTGGTAGAAAACGCTTCATCTGTAACTTGTCTGTTATGTAGAAGGCTAACTTTGGAATGCCTGCATATTAAGAGATAGAGCGCAAAAGTATCACCTGTAGCAGAATCCATGTAAGTCAGTTTAACAAAAAAATACCAAGCTTATCTTCGTGACATGTGGAACATACCTTCTCTATTGTCGTCAGTTTGAAGCACGATAATGACATATTTTAATAGCGGGGTTAGAGTTAAAGTCCAAAAAAGAAAGAAATAAATCTCTTCATTAGTCTCGGAATGATGAATGTCTTCTATAATGTACTCCTGTCGACTTAGAGAGGGGAAATATTGAGATAACCATACACTACCCGCAAGACTTTGATAAGCAAGAATCAGCATACTCTTCCAAGACTTCTATAGTAAAGAAACATAAAGAGGGAAATAGTTGTAAGTAAGATATGAAAGAAACCATTATACAAACACCTTCTTCGTAATTCATTGAAAATTCGTTGCAGTTGGCTTTAGTAATCATTATTTTTTTTTCATCTGTAATATTTTTGTCTTCTAAAGATGATTCTTTTTGTTCAGTCACTCTACAATGAAATTACTTGATAAGTTGATTTATCTAAAATATTTGATAGTATAAGATTGTGTAGACTGTAGCATGTGAGTAAAAATAAAAAACTAAGAAATAAATTGTAATAAATAAGAAATTCATACAGGCAATTTCCCTTCGTTGATAAGATATAGTGATATACAATTTTTATGTTTGTTGATGTTGTAATTGTAGCGTGGAAGAATTAGTATCAGTTTATTTTTGTTGTTGTTGTTGTTGTTCCTAACCTGTATTTTGAACTTCCAATTCCCCACATCTTGCTTTAATATAGAGCACATGAATTTCATTATTTAGAAGTAACCATACTTTCGAACTAGATCATTGTGAGTTGTGATATAGCTTTCATTGGATCCGTTTTAGCTATTTAACTAGAAATAACTAAATAGGATAGTCCTCCTCTTCTATATAAAGCATAATGTTTCATACATTCTTCTCTCTCTACCTTATTCTTTCAAATTGTAATAGAAATATAGTAAGTCCTTAGTAATTGACAATAGTGGAAGTTTTCCGGGCCAATTTTGTTGTTACAACTCTGAAGGATAGATATGGGCAATGAGAAGATGAATAGAGAAGAGCACATACATCTCTATATACATGATCACTTCAATGTTGATTGACACTGAATAAAAAAGTTACACCACGACATTTGACTGGATTGTCTCGCAGATTTTCTTTATATTATGTGCGGAATATTAGGCAATATCTTAAGTCGCATAAGGACAAGGAATTCCCTAGTGTAATTAAAAATAGCACGTTGATATTATTGTTCAATGATGCGTGGATGAATTGGTGGGCTCATCTAGAAATAGACTAGAATTCCTAGACCGTTCATGTTTCTGAATCACTTGGCGAGAGATATATAATTCCAACACATTGTAGATGATACATGGTAGTCCAATAAAAAGAATATACAAGAAATTCAAACTTATGAAAGGTGCAATGAAAATGTTGAATACTACAATATTTCAAGAAACATAAAATCTTAAGTTGATCTAGGTTTTATTTGATCAAACTTTTATGTACCTATTTTAATTAGAACAAACTAAAAACTATAATCCTCCTCCTCTCTGCAATGGACAAGTTAGGTACAAGAACAAAAAGCCACATCTACAGTCACTTAAAAGTTAAAATTTAGTTATAGACTTCCATTTTCATTCATTTAACTGATTGGTAAAGTTCCATTATTTTTTTAGGAGTTACAAGCAAAATAAAATGATGTGATGCCTAATTGTTATCTTTTTATATTATCATCTAACTATAGAAATTAGCAGAATATTTATTATTTCGTCTTTTTGGTCTCTACGGGTTTACAATAAACGAGCTAGCTGCTTTGTGTTCTAGGTTGTTGACTACATTCTGCTTTTTCCCCAACATAAATGTCAAATATACGGACAAACTGCCATCTATATATTTCCACATACGAGTATGCATAATTAGAAACTTCTTTTAGTATATGACTTAAACTAATGGAATAGATGTCCTCCTCTCTACTTGAGCTATTGTTTGATAATGCAAGATACCTAATATGTATAAATAGAAGTCTTTTATTTTCTAATTGTGTAAAATTTTGGATGACATGGTATATACTCATGCAGATGGGTTTTGAGTTTGAGGACACCTACTTTCAATCAACAGGAAGAGAACAATTTCATTATTGCAAAATTTTCTATAAAGTAAATATTAAACTAGATTATCTATTTATTGGCAGAATCAGTTTTCACAAATTCTCTCTATTTATTTATTGCAAGCATCATTTTGTTAAATATGGATATAATCTAGATATTTATTTCACTATTGCTTAGTGTTTTTTGTTATATTTATGTCTCTTTTTACCAATTTATTATATTAACAATATTTAAGTAGTACAATTTAACAAATTGAAAAAGTAATACATTTTCATATAAATTACTCAAAAGAGTGACTCATATGATTTCTTGTCTACATTACATGTCATCTTTATCATTATGTTGGTGATAACGATTTATAACACTATCGACAAAAATCTTAGCTATATTATCCATAGGATAACGTTGATAAAAATGAGGCGTAGGACACGTCCACAGATGCCAATATTTCTATATTTTAGCTTCTAATCTTTTTTCCTTCCACTTGACTTTACATGCATAAATATATGTCAAATAATCCTCATTTTGACCAAGGCCAATATAAATGTTAATCATTACTTCCATTCAGTTATGTGGGAGAAAAAAATAAATATAAATAAATCTTTTAGATTCAAGACCGATATAAAATGCGAATTCAATTTTTCTTGTTCCATCTTAAATAGATGAGTTTATTCTAGTACGGAAAAATAAGGATCCATTTGGATATTCCTCATATTTTGTTCTCCCTTCCCTATTCAAAGTCTTTGATCCCTAAAGATATTTTGAATAGAATTTGGAGCATTAGTTCTAATAATTTCATAATCAGAATTATTACGAATTAATGTCCTTCATCGATGAACTCTAATATGTTTTATTCTTATATTATTGTTAGTAGAACTGGTAGTTAGAGTACTTCGTGTTCATCCCTGTCCAACCATCTTTGAAATGAGAAAAAAATCAACAACCAGAAAATTTAAACGTTACCATTACTAGTTTTTAAAAACATAGTTATTTTATTGTAATCTTCTTTATTAGCCAAATCGAAAACATGGTTGAAAATATCAAAATGTATCAATTTTTCATCAATGTCAAAAAGCATTCAACATTTTATCTACTCCCGCAATTCAATCAAGAAAATTCATACAATTGGGTAACTTCTTTTTACCTTAAGCATGAATAGTTGATCCTTGCTTGTAACATCCGGGTTTACCCCTAGACGTAAACGACGTCGTCGTCCATTTGAAGGACTAAGACTAGCCTCTTGGTTTCATGTCATTACATTTCATAGGTTGAAAAATGCAGAAAACTTTAAAACTTTTATTATCTCTACTAGGAGGTTTACGTAGACCTCTACATATACATAATATATATTCATATCAAGTATACATAGACCCTTCATATAGGAAGGTTACATAGCATTCTACTTTTATTGAACATATATATATAAAATATAGAAACAGTCTCAATGATTGTCTCGTCTCATACCATCTAAATAGACATCACAATATGGACATAGCCCTAACATCAATTCAACATGACCATGTATAGGTCATACGAAAGTCCAATATTCAAATAACAAGGAAAGAAATGATAGAGTCAATAAGCTCATAACAAATCCAAAGCTAGAATATGGCATTTCACTTGAAAGTTGAGGACCTACCCTACTTGGATGAAAGGAAGAATCCAAGTCTTCAACAATATCGCCTTCGAAACTCTTCAACGACCGGAACCTAAAATGTTTGGGACGAGGGAAGAAAACGGGGTTAGTACTCCACATGTACTAAGTATGAAATCTTATGCACATAAACAAGAAAAACATGCTAAAAGGGATTTTTTATCAAAGCATGCCATTCTACCCCTTTTAGGGGCATAACGCAAAGTAAGGTAAGTCATATTAATCAACCAAACACGCTTACTATCTCAACAAGTAATACTTATACCAACACACTTGAAACCATGATTTACTACAACCCTAACATCAAGGAGTAATATAACAAGAATGAATAAGAGATAAACATATCACAAGTCCTTATCAAGTCAACAAGTGCAATAACCAAGCAAAGCCCCATAACATTACTCAATAAAGTATCCTCAACAACAAAGCATGACCAAGTTCCAACTTTATATATCATAGCGCTTAGGCTTGCATTTCATCATGTATTATCAATATAACCCAAGGCATATTCATAAATGAACTATTCAATATAGTATCAACAATGTGCCATGGTCATCATATATACATCATATATTGTCATAACATAAACATACATAAGAACCTCCTCCGAAGACTCCCTTCAAGGCAACTAGTGCAATGTCTAGGTAGAGTCCCATACCCCAACCTAGAGTAAGCTAGATCCCTTAGGTTATCCAAGTTAGTTTTAAAGTCCTTTAATTAATTTTACCTTTTGGGAACATCTTGCCCTAACCGACATAGACCACATGAGCTAGTGTGGAATCCAATCTCATAAAACCCTACACCAAAAGAAGGCAGACTACTTGCCAAGGTAGTACCAAAACATAAAACATAGCAACTACGTGGATCCACTAGCTAGTATTTCTATGGGGGAAACATAGTTCAAGAACTAGGAGATTTAGTTGGGACCCTCTTTATGAGCCATGCATTATAGTCTCCATTCTCTAGAGTAATGTAGTACTCCTACCTTCCATATGAGGTAAGGGACAATCCTTTATCAATTTCACTCGGTGCTAAGCTATAGTTCCTTTTTGAAATTTATTTAACCTTTAATTACAATTCATAACTTAATTTAAGCCATAGGGTCTACCTCTTGTATAATCATCATCATCAATACCTCAATAATAATGGTATGAGTATAAGTCCTTTCATCATAATTCATATACGTGAGGTTGACCCATTAGAGTTTCATTACATATTAATCAACCTCACAACATAGTCAAGACATTTCAATTCAACATCATATCCTAATATAAGACATAATCCAATATAATATCATGACTTAAAAACAATTTATCACAATTAGAAGTAAAGGTAGAGATTCTAAGACTTACCAATTCTACTCGTAGTCTATCATCAAGATCTTACCATACATAGGCTAATTTCACATTATAATTCATAACCTAAATCACATCTCAAGAACTACCATGATAGGCCTATAATTAATCTTAGTTTAATCATAATAGCACCATAGGATAGTAATCAAACCAACAACCAACATAATTGAATGATCACAATACAATATAGGTCAAGATTACTACCTAGGGTTAGGGATAGAGGATCATATTCTTCAATTCTGACCAAACCATTAACAATTACTATAAAAAGTTAAATTACATGTTAATCTACTCAATATAACCCTAAGAATTCATTAATAACTCAAGCCATAACTTCAATTTCGTAATTGAATGAAACCCATAAGAAAACTAAAATTTTTGAAATCTATTTTGAAAGAACCCTTTGAGGAAATAATCTCAAAGGTGAATAGAACCCATACCTTTATGTTTCTAAACAATTTGATGAAGAATCCACCCTTTTTTTCCAGCCACCAAACCCTAGTTCTTGCTAGTCTTAAATGGTGGGTTCATGTAAAGAAAGAAATAAGAGAGAAGGAAGAGAGTTTATTTTGAGAGTTGTTTTTAGGTTAATGAGGGTTAAGGGTATTTATAGTGTGGCTTAATTAACTTAATTATTCTCCGTTTAATCCCTAACTAACCCCTAACCCACTTAATTAATTAAGTGAAATCATTTAAATTTAAAAGTGAAACTCAAACCCGATCGACGGTCCGTCAGTGAGTCGACGGGCAACCCCNGCACTCCGTTGTCTCGCTAAGAGACTTTGAAGGAAAGTGCTTCCTCCAATTTTTATATGTGTGGGATGACGGTGTCCTCGACGCCTCGTCGAGCCACTGACACCCGGTCAACCCCCTCCGTCGCGTGTAACAGTAGCTAGGTAAGCAAGAGCTTCACGAATATTTCTAACTGTGGGATGATGGTGGCCTCGATGACCCGTCGAGCCACACACGGACCTTCGTCTATCCCATCGATGCACACTGCCAAGCAGTGCTGCATCAAACTTCAGGGATCATCCTCAAGGGCCCTTGGTTAGTCCTTAGGGAGTCGTACCTAGACGTTTCAATCATGAAAAAACTCAAACACCCATTAGCTACCTTTCCACCCATTTTCGTACATTTCTATCTCCTAAAAGTTAGTCAAAAGGCTAAGGAACACAAACATCCCTTTGAAACAACTTCCCGGACGTTTTTGGATGTTTTGATTCTTAAACCTCCTAATTGACCTATATTCATTAAAATGGGACGTAGAAATAGTGTTTAGAATTTATGACACCTATGTTAGGCTTTACAATGAGTCTTGGATTTTGAAGGTGTTACATTAACCCCCCCCCCCCCCTGGAAAATTCATCCCTGAATGACACTAAAATTCTTTTGAATGAAGGAATAGACCCAAGACTAGAAGCCCAACCAATCAACAATATCCATTTAAACTTAAATCATGTCACATAACCAAGGCAAATATCAAAACTCATATTACCACACCTAAGGCTCAAAATATTTCATCATGAGGAATTTCCTTCTCACAACACTTATTAGCTCAACATACATCACATGAGTCAATTAGCACAAAGTTCAACTTAACAAAATGTTACCTATCATTTTATGAAAACATACCATATCTAAAATGCACAACATAACTCAAAGAAAGAAAAAAACAAAATTTTAAGTTTTTAATAGCAATACTACAGTTATTTCACTATAAAACTTACTATGAATTTTTCAAAAATGCCCCTTTTTTTGTAAAACTTAACCAAAAATCAAGAAACTTCAATCTCTAATCATATTTATATTATTTAAACAATTACTAACCTTAATTCTCAAAAAGATGAGTGTAACAGGACATCAAGTTGACCTCAACCTCCCATGTTGCACCCTCAAATAGATGATTTTTCCGTAACACCTTTACGTAAACCACCTCTTTATTCCTCAACTTGTTGACTTGCCTATCAATAATTTGAACCGGGAATTCTCATAAGAGAGATCATCCTTGACATCAAGACCCTCAATAGGAAGAATTGACTCGAGATCACCGATACACTTTTTCAACGTAGAAACATGGAAAACCGGATGAACCGAAGACAATTCACTAGGAAGTTCAATTCATAGTCAACATTACCAACCGTTTGCAAGATTTCCTAGTGACCCACATAAGAAGTATTCAATTTCCCTTTATTGCAAAAGCTAACAACCTGTTTCATTGGTTAAATTTTTAAATACACCTTATCACCTTCTTCAAACTCCAAATCTATTCTCCTATTATTAGCATAAGACTTTTGCCGACTATAGGCCATTTGAAATCGGTTCCTTATGATATGAACCTTTTCCAAAGTCTTATAAATCAACTCAGGACCAAAAATTGATGGCTCAACCACTTCAAACAATCCAATAGGAGACATACACCTTCTATCATACAAGGCTTCATAGGGAGACATGGAAATGAATGAATGAAAAATATTATTGTAGGCAAACTCCACTAAAGGTAAGTACCTATCCCAACTCCCTTTAAAATCAGTAATGCATTCTCTAAGCATATCTTTAAGGGTTTGTATCGTACGCTCCGCTTGACCATCTGTTTGGGGATGAAAAGCGGTGCACAGTTTCACCGTAGTACCTAACCCTTTTTGGAACAACCTCCAAAATCTAGATGTGAATTGTGCGCCCCGATCCGATATGATAGATAAGGGAATTCCATGGCGGCACAAAATATCATCTAGGAACATTCTTGCATTATCCTCCGCCGAATATGATGACTTGACGGGGATAAAGCGATCGGATCTAGTCAATCGATCCCAACCACCCATATGGAATCATAGGACTTTTGTGTCCGGGGTAAACCTACTACAAAGTACATATTGATGTCTTCCAACTTCCAAGTTGAAATTTGGATATTTTTAGTAATCTACCCGGCTTTAGGTGTTCGGCCTTTACTTGTTGGCAAGTTGGACACTTAGCGACAAATTCCGCTGTCCCTTTTTAGACCTTCCGACCAATATATTTCCCTTCGGTAATGGTACATTTTTGTCGACCCAGGATGAATTGAGTTGCGGGACCCATGTGCTTCTTCTAAGATCCGATCCCTCAACCCATCTACATTGGGAACACATAATCTCCCTTGGTACCTTAACAGACCATCCCCTCCAGGGAGAATGATTCATTAAACTTACCAAGAACCGACTCTTTCAACTCCATTAAGGCTAAAATCAAGGTGTTATTTGGACCTCACCTCAACCAATAAATATGACTCGGAGTTATGATGAACGATGAAACCCCCATCCGGAGAACTCTCTAACCTCACCCCCAACCTAGCAACCTATGTACATCCCTTCTAGGTCCTTTTTGGCTTCATCAAGATGGCTTAGGTCATCCGCCACTGCATTATCCTTTCCGAGGTTATAAAGTATACTCATATCATAATATTTAAACAATTGAAGCCACCTTCTTTGTCGGAGATTTAACTCCTTTTGCGTAAACACATATTGGAGACTCTTATGATCATTAAAAACATCCACATGAACCCCATACAAGTAATGCATCCAAATTTTTAAAGAAAACACCACGATCGCTAATTCAAGGTCATGAGTGGGTGGTAATTTCTCTCTTGTACCTTTAGTTTCCTAGAGTCATAAGCTATAAAGTTCCCATTTTGCATAAGCACACACCCCAAACCCACTCGGGATGCATCACAATACACCACAAAAACCTTTGTACCCTCCGGTAAGGTCCACACCGGAGCGGAAGTAAGCCTATCTTTCAACAATTGGAAGCTCTTCTCACATGCCTCCGACAACTAAAACTTTTTACTCTTTTGGGTAAAAGTAGTCAAAGGAGAAACAATGGACGTGATACCACCCACGAAACTCCAATAGTAACCCGCTAAACCCAAGTAACTCTTGATGTCAGTCGGATTCGATAGTCCAGGAAGATTTTTCACCGCTTCTGTTTTCCTTGGGTCTACTTCAACTCCCTCACTAGAATGATGTGCCCAAGAAAAGTCACCGATCTCAACCAAAAGTCACACTTACTATATTTGGCATACAACTGATGTTCTTTAAGGGTTTGAAACACTACCCTCAAATGACACGTATGATCACCCTCATTCTTCGAGTATACCAAGATAACGTCAATGAAGACAATGACAAACGAATCTAGGTAATTTTGAAATACTCTATTTATTAGGTCAATAAATGCCACCAGAGCATTAGTGAGACCAAAAGACATGACCAAGAACTCATAATTCCTATACCTAGTCCAAAAAGTGATCTTCGATATATCCTCCCCTCTCACCCAGAGTTGATGATACCCCGACCTCAAGTCTATCTTGGAAAAGTATCTCGCCCGTTGGAGTTGGTCAAATAAGTCATCAAACTGAGGGAGAGGGTACTTATTCTTAATGGTGACCTTGTTAAGTATGAGGTAGTCTACACATTCTCAAAGACCCTTTTTTCTTTTTGACAAATAACCCCGAAGCACCACATTGTGATATACTAGGCCTTATAAAGCCTTTGTAAAGCAAATCCTTGAGTTGAGCCTTCAACTCTTTCGATTCGGTCGGAGCCATCCGATATAGGGGGATTGAAATGGGAGTTAATTTCCGGTAGCAAATCCATACCAAAATCAATTTTGTGTTCGGGAGGAATACAGGGAAGGTCATTAGGAAAAACCTTCGGAAATTAATTCACTACGGAGACCGTCTTATTAGGAGGAATTTCGGAGTCCAAATCTTGGACTCTTAATATGTGATAGAGACAACTCTTTGAGATTATTTTACATGCTTTTAGACAAGATATGATGTGACCTCTAGGAATATAATTTCCCCTCCTCCACTCAAAAATGGGTTTATTTGGGAAGTTAAACCTCACCACTCTTGTCCTACAATCAATGGATGCAAAACATGCATGCAACCAATCCATACACAATATAATATAAAAATCAAGCATATCGAGTTCTACTAGATCAACATAAGAAACTCTATTGGGCAATGAAATCGGACAATTTCGATAGACAATTTAAGCAACAACCGACTCTCCCACCAAAGTAAACACTAGAAAAGGCTTATACAAAATATCGAGTAAAGCATCAAACTTTTTAGCTACTACTGGTGTAACAAAAAACAAAGTAGAACCCGGATCAAGTAAAGCATACACATCAAGTGTGAGGACTTTACATACCGGTCACCATGTCGGCAGAGGTGTCTTGCTCACCCCTAGAGCGGAGAGTGTAGAACCGGTTCTTCTTTGGAGCATCACTAGAACCACTTGCTTGATCTTGGACACTACTCTTGTCTTGAATCCTTAAGTTTGGACAATCTCTCATTTTGTGGTCACTTTTGCCACAACTAAAGCAATTATCCGTCCCCTTAAGGCACTCACCATAGTGCTTTTTACCACACTTTCCACAAGTTGGCTTCTCCTTTTGTGAATTAGAATCTTTTCCCTTAAATTTAGGGTTAGGCGACCTATCACCACTAGCTTTCGGTAGGGACTTGATTTGAACCCTGCTTCTTATTAGGCTTATCTTGTATCTCAAGCCTATTCTTTGAAGAGCCTCCATCAAATGACCTAGCCGTATTTGCATGTCTACTTATTCACTTAACTCTTGCTTCCTCAACCTTTCTTGAATAAACCATAAGATGGGAAATGTTCATGTTGTCATGTAGCATGGCCGATTGGCACTCCTCTTGTAAGTCCTCTAACACCCCTGTCACAAAACAGCTCATTTGGTCTCTAGGATCGGAGACTAAATAAGGAGAATATTTGGACAACTTAACGAATTCCAAAAAGTACTCATGAACACTCTTCCCTCCTTGGCAAAGATTGATGAACTCTGTCACTTTCTCCTCCCTCATCTCTCTAGGGAAGAATCGATCTAGAAAAGCCTCATTAAAGATCTCCCAAGTCACCGGACCACCCCTCAACGGCATATTATCCCTCCATTGCACATACAAAGATTGAACCAAATCCTTGAGTTGATATGAGGCCAACTCGGCCTTCTCAATTGAAGTTATCCCCATAGCATATAGAACCTTGTAGACCTCATCAAGGAATTCTTGGGGGTCTTCATCAACCTTAGACCCACAGAATGTAGGAGGCTTCATCCGAGTGAAGTCCCTTAGACGGGAAGCCATAGCAGTGACCTATTGATGAGGTCAGGGAGCAACATCCCGATTGTCTTGATCTATCAAAGCTTGTGCTTGAACCGTTGCAGCTTGTGCTTGAGTAGTCATGGCTAGGGCCATTTGATCTAGAATAGCACTCATCTCCGCTTCCTTCATAGGTGGAGGGTTAGCTGGGGCTTGTTCAACATTAGCATTTTCATCAAGTGGAGGAACTTGCTCATCATGGGGAGGAGCTCCCGCATTAGCAAATTCCTCCTCAAGTCTTCGAGCCGCATTCCATTGAGTGTTCATGCTTGCTATAAACACAACAATAGAATATAGATACAACGCACACCATAAGTATACTCTATTGGCATGATATAAGATTTCCAAGAACGAGAGCGATTCCTAAGTATCATATAGGTTCCTACTCATAAGTCTGGCGCGCTTCACAATTATTAATACCAACCTATATAGACATTGTAGAGATAGACATAACTCAACGTAATTCAACCTCATGCCCTGATAACAAGTTTGTCTCATCCAGCTTTACCCCTAGACATAACCGACATTGTCGTCCTTTTTAATGACTAAGACTAACCTCTTAGTTTCATTTCATTACATTCATACGTTGAAAAATGCAGAAAAATTTAAAACTTTTATTATCTCAACTAGGAGTTTACATAGACCTCTACATACACATAATATATATTCATATCGAATACGCATAGACCCTTCATATAGGAAGGTTACATAGCCTTTTACTTTTATTGCACATATATACATTTGAAAATATAGAAATAGTCTCAATGATTGTCTCGTTTCATACCATCTAAACAGATATCACAATATGGGCATAGCCCTTACATCAATTCAACAAGACCATGTATAGGTCATACGAAAGTACAATAATAAAATAACAAGGAAAGAAGATAGAGTGAATATGCTAATAAAAAATCCAAAGCTATAAGATTTCATTGCCCTCGAAAGTTAAGGACCTATCCCACTTGGATGAAAGGAAGAATCCAAGCCTTCAATAATATCGCCTTCAAAACTCTTCAACGATCGGAACCTAAAATGATTGGGAGAAGGGAAGAAGATGGGGTTAGTACCCCACATGTGCTAAGTATGAAATCTTATGCACATACACAAGCAAAACATACTTAAAGGGACTTTTTATCTAAGCATGGCATTCAAACCCTTTTAGGGGCTTAATGCAAAGTCAAGTAAGTCATATTAATCAACCACACATGCTTACTATCTCAACAAGAAATAATTATCCCAACACACTTGAAACCATGATTTACTACAGCCCTAACATCAAGGAATAATATCACAAGAATGACTAAGAGTTAAACATATCATATTAAGCAAGACAACTACTCACATGTCCTTATCAAGTCAACAAGTGCAATGACCAAGCAAAGCCCCATAACCTTACTCAATCAAGTATCCTCAACAAGAAAACATGACCAATGTCCAACTTTACATATCATAGCGCTTAGGATTGACTTTCATCATGTATTATCATTATAACCCAAGGGATATTCATAAATGAACTAACCAACATATATTATCAAAAATGTGACATGGTCATCATATATACATCATATATTGTCATAACATAAACATACATAAGATCATCCTCCTAAGACTACCCTCAAGGCTAACTAGTGCAATGTCTAGTTAGAGTCTCATACCCCTACTTAGACTAAGCTAGACCCCTTACGTTATCAAAGTTAAAGTTCAAGTCCTTTAATTCGTTTTACCTTCTGGGAACATCTTTCCCTAACATACATAGACCACATGAGCTAGTGTGGAATCCGGTGTCATAAAACCGTACACCGAAAGAAGGCGGACTACTTGCCAAGGTAGTACCAAAACATAAAACATAGCAACTACGTGGATTAAGTAGCTAGTATTCCTACAGGGGAAACATAGTTCAAGAACTAAGATATTTAGTTGGGACCCTATTTATGATCCATGCATTATAGTCTCCAATCCCGAGATTAATGTAGTGCTTCTACCTTCCCTATGTGGGAAGGGATACTCCTCTATCTATTTCACTCGGTGCTAAGCTACAGTTCCTTTTCGAAATGTCTTTAAGCCTTTAATTACCATTCTTTACTTAATTTAGGCTATTGGGTCTACCCCTTGTAATCATCATCATCAATAGCTCAATAAGAATTGTATGAGTAAAATTCCTTTCATCACAATTCATATAAGTGAGGTTAACACATTTGCGTTTCATAACATTTTAAGGCACATTGATTGTTTTAACCATCCTTATATCACATACACCTTAATCAACCTCACAACATAGTCAAGACATTTCAATTCAACATCATACCACTCAATAATCCTAGTATAAGGCATACTCCAATGTAATATCATTACTTAACCACAAAATTAATCATAATTAAAAGTAAAACTAGAGATTCTAAGACGTACCAAGTCTTCTCATAGTCTATCATCAAGGTCTTACCATCAACCCATAACTCAACCAAACTTGGGGAGTAACATCATCGCACAATGATAATCAATAGAATAAGAAAGTCAATTGCATCTCTATAACACAATTCATCTTTAGATCACAACTTCAGACAAGGTACATAGGCTAATTTCATATTATAATTCATAACCTAAATCACATATCAAGAACTAGCAGGATAGGCGTATAATTAATCTTAATTTAATCATAATAGAACCATATGATAGTAATCAAATCAATACCTAACTCAATTGAATGATCACAATACAATATAGGTCAAGATCACTACCTAGGGTTAGGGATAGAGGATCATATTATTTAGACCAAACCATCAACAATTACCATAAACAAGTTGAATTACATTTTAATATACTTAATATAACCCTAATAATTAAATATTTACTCAATCCATAACTTGAATTTCACAATTGAATGAAACCCATAAGGAAACTTGACTTTTTGAAATCTATTTTGAAGGAACCCTTTGAGGAAAGAATCTCAAAGGTGAAAAGAACCCATACCTTAATGTTTCTCAACAATTTGATGAAGAATACACCCTTTTTTTCCAGCCCCCAAACCCTAGTTCTTGCTAGCCTTCAATGGTGTGTTCATGTGGAGAGAGAAATAGGAGAAAGGAAGATAGTTTATTTTGAGAGTTGTCTTTAGGTTAATGAGGGTTAAGCTTATTTATAGTGGGACATAATTAACTTAATTAGTCTCCCTTAAATCCCTAACAAACCTCCTAAACCACTTAATTTATTAAATGAAATCATTTAAATTTAACTGTGAAACTCAACCCTCACCGACAAGACCCAAATCATTGGTCCGTCGTTGAGTCGATTGATAACCCCCCCTCCGTCCTGCACTCCATCGTCTCGGTCAGAGACTTTGAAGGCGAGGGATTCCTCCAATTTTTCTATGTGTGGGATGACGGTGACCCTGATGCCCCGTCTAGCCAATGTTGCCCCGTCTATCCCCTTCCGTCGCGTGTAACAATAGCTAGGTAAGCAAGAGCCTTCACAAATCTTTCTAAGTGTGGTATGAAGGTGGACTCGATTCCCGTTCGAGCCACATACGGGTCGTCGTATGTCCCGTCGATGCACACTGTCAGGCACTGCTGCATCAAACTGCAGGGGTCCTTCGCAGGGGCTCTTGGTTTGTCCTTTGTTAGTCTTACCTAGATGTTTCAATCATGAAAAAACTCAAACACCCATTAGTTACCTTTCAACCCATTTCCCTACATTTCCGTCACCAAAAAGTTAGTCAAAAGGCTAAGGCACACTAACATCCCATTGAAGCAACTTCCCGGATGTTTTTGGACGTTTTGATTCTTAAACCACCTAAATGACCTATATTAATTAAAAATGGACTTAGAAAAAGTGTTTAGACTTTATGACACGTATGTTAGGCTTTACGACGAGTCTTGGATTTTCAAGGTGTTACATTGCTACCCTTTCAAACTATCTCATTATTTAATAGAAATGTGATATTTTTCCTTTTTACATTTTGAATAAAAGAAAATGACATTTTTCAGATATCTTTGTTTAAGAATGCATAATTTTTTTATATATAGTAGTTACAAATTTAAAAATAAAAATTATAATGATAAACTAAACTTAAAAAAAAGGGATAATGCACAACTACCCCCTCAACCTATGCTCGAAATCTCATAGACACACTTATACTTTACTAAGGTCCTATTACCCCCCTGAACTTATTTTACTAATACTTTTCTACCCCTTTTCAGCCTACGTGTCACTATCTTGTGGACCCAACGCTAGTTGACTTTTTCCAAGTTAGTGCCACGTAGGCCGAAAAGGGGTAGAGAATTACTTATAAAATAATCCCAAGGGGGTAATAGGACCTTAAAATAGTATAAGTGTGTCTCTGGGATTTCAGTCATAGGTTGAGGACGTACATGAACATTTTCCCTAATAATAATAACAAAAATTTTCCTGAAACAAACAAAATATTCATGTCACATCTTTGACAAAAAAGAAATCCTCTTTTGTTGATGAGTATAATATTTTGATATTCATATTTATGTCAAAGGTCATGTATATTCCCCTTTATTTATAGCATATCTGCGCTTCGTCATATGACAAATAGTTTGGCCCATTTGATTACTTCTTTATAATATGAGTTTTATTATATCTATTTTTCATAATTATTACTGATTTTACTTAGTGAAAAATATCTAATTATACAAACATTGCTATCATATTTACTAATTCTCCCTATAGTTTTAAAACCATGTGTCTAGGTGTACGCAACTAGAAATATCATATGAAATTCTTTATTAGATGTCATCCATGGATGGATGGTCAGGCAAAGTGTTCCTTTCATATACTAGAGGACAAGTTCAGTTCTTATGGATAGACTTCAAGGGTAGGTCTGATAATCAACTTTCTCTAATAGAGTTTGTCGACAATAATAGTTATCATTCTAGTATTCAGATGGCTCCTTTTAAGGAATCGTATGGGAATAGATGTATATATCTAGTTGGTTTGTTTGAAGTAGGTGAAACAACCTTTATAGTTCCACATTCGGTTCATGATGCTATGGAAAAAGTTTGTCTCATTATAAATTGACTTAAGACAGATCTGAGTCGTCAGAAGGCTTATGCAGATATGAGGATGAGGGACTTAGAGTTCAAGATTGATGATTGGGTTTTCCTAAAAGTGTCACCTATGAAGGGGGTGATGAGATTTTTCAAGAAAGGAAAGCTCAGCCCTAGATATGTACATCCTTTCATGATCTTGAAAAGGGTTGGTAAAGTTGCCTATGAGTTAAAGTTTCCAGCAAAACTAAAATTTGTCCATTGATTCTTTCACATTTCCTTGTTCAAGAAATGTGTGGGTGATCCAGAATCTATGGTAACATTAGAATGTGTGATTGTGAAGGGTAGTCTCACTTGTGAAGAGGTGCAAGTAGAAACTTGATCGTCAGGTTCGAAGGTTGAGAAACAAAGAAGTCGCTTCAGTTAAGGTTTTGTGAAGGACTTAGATAGTAGAGGGAGCTACATAAGAAAAAGAATCAGCCATGAAGGCAAAGTATCCACATCTCTTTCCTTTTGATCACATTCCAGCTTGAGGTAATAGTTCCTTTCTAGTCTCTCCATTTACTCTTGAATAAATTCAGTCTTAGTATCATGTTCTTTTGATTCTTCTTGCATTTTAAGCATATTTGCATGGCATTAGAACTTAGTTCATTGAGAAATAAGTTTTTGTACATAGTAGAAGGGATTGCAGCTCTTTTCCTCCATATTCAGAAAATTTAGATTTCATTCGAGGACGAATATTCCTAAGAGGGAGAGATTGTAACATCATGTTCCTAGAACAACTAAGAAACAAACTTTTCAGAACTCTTTTCTTGAATCCCAGAAATTTTAGCTAAGGGTTAACTTACGCCAGGACCTATTGAACTTACGTTGGACCATGGTCCATGGTACAGGTCGTGGGTGACACCCTCAACATTCAACGCCTCTACGCCAAATGATTACTGATTGGATGGACCCTTGGTTAGTCCACAGTCCTTCAATCAGGCCTATTGATGGCCCCATTAGATTTTAAGTTAGGGTCGTTTTGGTCTTTTCCCTTATGTGTTAGGCACCTTAACTACATTATTTAATCCCTAAACTATGTTATATTTGTAAGTTTAATATAGTAACTAAATTAGAAATTATGTCAATCCATTCTCCGAAAATTGATCAAACCAGAGAAAAAGAAGAAGAAACATTCAACTAAACCCCTTCCATGAGCGCAACAAGTTCCCTTCAATTCCAACCCTAAAATAAAAAGACTTCTTCGTGAAATTCATCCCCAGGTATGTAGAATTTCAAAGGTGGGTTCCATTCACCAATTAGTTCCCTAGAATTAAGTAAAATTCATGATTCCCTTCATATTATCTAAACCTAGGATTTATTGAACTTTGGAGATTTTTTGTGATTTAGATGTTAGAGTATTCTTAATCATATTTTCATGATGTTGTAACACTATTTCTTAGCTCCTAGCATGAAATTCAGAATCCTATTTGTGTAGAATTTTTTAGTTCATGAATTACACTAGTTAGGACTAATGAATTGATATAGATTATTGTAACATCTCGTACACCAAAATTGCTAGATTAATCAAAGTAAGTAAGAATAGTTGTTTTTTGAAAGAATATGAGAAATTTAGAAAATTTCATCAGTGTAAAAGTAGGTTTTTGGTCATTTTCAAACAGTGCTAACTTCTAGCTCAAGATGACTTAGGGATAGTTCTTTATATGGTTTGAAATCCTTTCATGAGATATTTTCAATGCCGTTAAGTTCTCTAAATTACGATATCAGATGAGGGAGATATGCTTATCGGAAGTTGGGTTGTTGGATTGAGGAAAATACAATCCGATTTTAGTAGGGTAAAGAAGTCTTTTCACCCTACTATTGTAACACCCCATATTATACGTAAACTAGTTTATTATATATGTCGCTTAGAAAATTCCTTGTGGTATATTTATGGATTCGGTTTCCTATGTTACTGGTGACAATAGAATATGTTTAAATTTGTAATACCCGGTGCCTTCCAACACATACGAATAATTGAACTTAAAAAAAACAATTCAAACTCGGGATAGTAAAAGATGGTATTCGATATATAAGTCAAAGTGGTCATGTGTGTTTTTAGAGCTACAGTCTTGTAGAGAATTTGAGATTGGGAAAATGGTCTATGAAAATTGAGGTTCTTGCTTGACTAATCAATGTTAGTAGGTGATTCACCAACTTAGGATTAGTGGATTGCCTTTTAAGTTAAAACGAGCAAGTAGGTGATGCACCTACATAGAATTAGTGGACTGAATTTTAAAGAAGCAAGTAGCTGATGCACCTACATAGAATAAGTGTACTGAATTTAACTTAAAATAGCAAGTAGGTAATGCACCTACTAAGAATAAGTGGACTGAATTAAAGTAAAAAGAGAAAGTAGTTAATACAGCTACATAAAAACATCTGACATAAACTAAGGAGGTGATGCACCTTTTTACTTAAAAGTAAAGGACCATATTATTTCTCCAATTTATTAAGTGAAAACTTCCAAAAGGTACCTCTAAAGAACTCAAGCTTATCACCTCTCCTTCATCTTTTATTTTCAAGAAAATTACTTCCAAGGAAAGCCATAGATTCTCCAAAGAGTTCTGTTCTACAGCTTCACCATTAGAATCTTAAGGAAATAGGTGTTTTTAAAGGAAAAGATGGTAGAACATATCCATCTTAGGAAATTCAAGTGAATAATATGAATTAATATCAAGGTAAGGGGAAGAGGACAACCTAAACCTTAAAGAATCCAAGTCTTGGCAATTGATATTTCTGTCTAGCATGGTAAGCTGTGGAAATTTTCATCCCTCTGTTGTTCTTACATTATTTGTAAAATTTCATATGTGTTAATGAGCTGTTGATTGTTGCCTCTGTATGGTGTGAGCTTGGTGAATGTTCATGAAGGAGGTGCTTGTTGGGACATACATGGAGTGGAGTCCCCTTGAATTTTGATTGTGATCTTGTTTTGATAATCTAAATGTTAGTTCGAATTCATAGGATATTGATCGGAAGTCATGAGTTCATATTGCTATTTCCACATTGTGAGGCTTAGGTACTATTTCGTGTATCATAAAGATAAGAGGGTCTGGCTGAATATGTAGAGAATTCATGAAAATTTCTTAGAGGATAGAACATTGAAAGTGTAGTGATGCACCACTTAATTGAGTATTGCATGAACTTATTTCCTGCCATTCCTTTCCTACTGTTTTATAGACATGATGAAGCCTGAGGGGTTTCTGAGGACCTTATAAAAATAATTAAGGGAAAATGGATGGAAGAACTCTGGATGGGATCAACTATAGATATAATGTCAATTACAGTTTTGGTCTGATCAAGTAGGTTAAACTTTTTCAGAAACTAATTATAGTTTTCATTTATTCACTCGATTGTAGATAAATAATCTTAAAGTAAGATGGTTAACTCATTGTGATATTCATTGTTGTGCAGCAAGGTATACAAGGCTATTCGATTTCCTATTTCCTTGGCATGAATCCAACACTTGTAAGCTTCTAAGTGGTCTTGGTAGTTACTAATTCTTAAATGCAGTTCATACTCCCTAGAGAATTATAGTGAACACTCTACTATGAGTTTGTTACTAAATGTGCGTTTTTGCTTTACCATGTGTTAGCATGCAAGGTTTAAACTTGTTTCATTGTCAAAGTACCCCTGGAACGATTTGCCCATATCTTCCAAACTTGCTTCAATAGTATATTCCATCATATATGTCATATTTTCACATGTTCATGTGTTCCCTTTATTGGTTATTACTCCCATTGTGTTAGACTATTATGTTGCCTCACAAGATGTCTACTTGATCTACTGTACATTTATATGTATGTACTTACTTGGAATATGTATCCGTCCTTAAGTTGAATTTGTCCACATTCTCTCTTGGTTGCACATTTATGTATACCTTGTCTTTGATATTAGTTGGTGAGTATTTGGCAATCATATAGATTTCAAATCTCTTGGCTGAAAGTTATATGTCTTCACTTCGTATGTGCTTCAATTTGAGATGTCAAAAATGTGTACTGAGTCATAGAAGAATTATTATGTTGGTGTCGCATTTACTTCCCATAACATTGTCATTATCGTTAGTCCATATTCGTATGTCTTTTGCTACTGGTTCATAGTTGCAATTCTCAACAATGATTAATGACCACAAAAACATCAATCCAGAATAAGTTACTATCAACAAAAGAACAATCTCAAAAGACTTATGATTATCCAAAGTACACAGTTTCAAAAGGGTTATGTACATCAGAGCAATAATCTCAATGTTAAAAAAACTATGTGAAGAAATTTGTATAATTATTGGGGCAGCCCAGGGGCAAAGACTAGCATGGGTCGACCCCAATTGGTATAGAAGGGTGGAATTTTAGGTGAGAAATCCTAGAATGGGACGATCCCGACCGATATAAGAGGGTGGAAGCTCAGGGGAAAAAGCCTAGAATGGGCGGATCGCAATTGGAATGTAAGGGTGGCAGCTCAGGGGCGAAAGTCTAGCATGGGCTGATTCAAATTTGAGGAATTATGATGAAAGCATCCTAGGGTTTAAAATACCTAGCATGGGTCATTCTCTTTACCGCTCATCAGCTGGTCATTTCTATCATATGGCTTACAAAAATTATAACGCACAGAAAAGTAAAGAAAAGAATGTAACATACACAATTCCACAAGTATAAGCAATGTTGGTCTCTAATCCTTATATATTGGTATTTGGTTTAACTTGAGCTCTGATGTCATATATGGTTGTATTATCCCTTACATATAAGTACATTTTTTCGTACAGATGTCCCTTATTGGGGAGCTGCATTTCATGCTACAGGTACAAGTATTCAAAACTATATTTCCCCAACATATTTGTCGAGTCTTTACGATGCGTATTTTCAAAGCATGGATTCCGATAGAGGCTTTGTAGACATTGTAAAGCTATCATATGTATTCATAGTTTCACTTGTTACATGTATTAGTTCAGCTAGTCAACATGTGTTGTATATAAAACTTTTCATCAGTAATCTTCATAATAGTTTACTTTCTCGTCATAGATTACTTGTAAAACATGTATTCATAGGGTACTTGTCCGCCTCACCTAGTGTTGGGGTGTGATAAAAGGGTATCAGATCAGTTCATCCGAGGGTGTCTACAAAGTCGTGTCTAGTAGAGCCTTAATTATAAATGTATCCATCTATAATTATGGGGCTGCTTGGACATTTAGGAAAGTTACCTTCTTTCATAATCCTGATCATGCGATAGAGCGAAAAGAAGCAGCCAATTTCCAGTTGTACCAGATCATACTATTCAAATTAACTATGGTTAAGGTTAACAGTTGTTAAAGTGTTAGCATGTGACATACAAAAAGGATCTCAAGTTACCAAAAGTTTGACTAGATTGAGCTCATTTTATTCTACCATCCCAATTGTAAAGGCTTTTATGTTATTTGCATCTAAAGTTATATTGGTACCATTTGCATCATGTTGGTTAAAAAATGATTTGTTACCTAGTTACATATATTTGTTGTAGCATTTCCAGGCACATCTTCTTAGGAGGATGTAACAAGCTCTTGAGTTCCATATTTCCTCCATACTTCCAGCATCTATTCCTATAGAGGACACTTGTTCTTAGTCTTTGATATAAATCAAAATTTTCAGCGTTACACATGTTCTCAAAATTGATTTACTTAAACCAGTTTCTTGATTTATCAGTGCAATAGCGTTACTAGAGATACCCCTAATTGGCTAGCAAGAATCAAATTATCACCGTATGTCCTCCCGAGTATATTAATATTTGGTATTTATTTGGTATGTGCCAACAACCTTGAATAAGTACTAATAACATTTGTATTCTTTTTATGGTTATAAAACTTATGATAAGTGTGTCAATTGCTGAAAATGATGATATGTATGGCAGTTCCTATTATGATCTATGTTTTTGCTACAAAATCGGGATATGACTAAAGGGTAACGTTTACAAAAGGAAAATTGATTGGTTAGACCTATGTTGTAATTAGTCAAGTTATACATAGTGGGATTAGAGTGCATGAAACTACTAGTTTTGATAAAAAGGTACTTGTTAGATAGGAAGCACGTGAGAATGAAGCTAAGAGATGGGATATGTCAAATTCCCTAAAAATAGGAGTAAGAGTTATATGATGATTAGAGAAGTGAGATAGGTGGTTATGAAATAGTGATTGCTAAGTGTTGACTTCAATTTTTTTCAACTCTAACGAGTTATAATGGTGCACCTAGGAACAACTTTGTGAACCTTTATTAGACACAGAAGTCAGTTTAGTATTGATTGAATTCTTGATAACAACAAGAAAAAAAGGTGAATAGAAAGGTTACCTAGTTAGAAGATACATGGGCCTAGTTCATCCACATCATTAGTACCAAAGAGAAGTAGAGCATCATACACATGTATAGACTTCCATTAAATTGAATAGAGCTATTGCAGAATTCATTTAATATAACATGCAATAATTCATCAATCATAGTCAAGTTAAGGGAGAGGAAAAAATGATCATATTCTAGTTGTTATTATTTGCTATAATGCATGAGAAAAAGAGTCAGAGCACCCTAACTTTTTTTTCAAAAAAAGCTATTGGTATGGCCAGACCCCTATCTAGCTAACCCAAAGGGATCACTCTATGATTTTATGAATCATGATATAACTTTATAGGTACGTAACATTTACATGTTATTAGTCTTCTTTTTTATGGTGCGTTCGATCTTTGCTAATTATTTTATATTTCGACCTCAAAGGGCACAAAACATTGAGCGTGATATAACACAAGCTAGTAATGAAGGAAAAGTTGACCTCAGACTTCTATTCCAAAAATGAACTGTTGAGGATTTTCTTTTTCTACCATAACTGGGGCATTTATATTGACCTAGAGGGGAAGCAAAGCCCCAATAGCAGAACATCTATAAGAATTTCAAGGAGATCGAAGAGAGTATATGAATAAATCAACTGTATGTGCTTTGAGGTGAGTAAGGAATATGAGATGAATTATCCCACCCGTAACCTAACTCTTAAAAATAGTGTTTTTTTTCCTTAAACATAAAAATTGGATCTATAGGATATCTTCCAAAAATGGTTTGATGTATAATCATATATGCTACATGTTCTATAACTCATATATTTGTATGGCATTTTTCGTTTATGGATTACTTTCTCATATGTTACCTAATGACATATAATTCTTTCATATAAGTATTATCCACTTTGGATCTCCCTTGTTTATTTTCATATGTTTTCTTAGGATCTTTCCCTACATGTTATTTATTGCGCTGGTTACTTTCCACATGTCACTTGTCCATATTGTGTGGGTAATGCAGGCTAATTGATCATATGATATGGGCAAAATTATTGCTCGAGGGTTATATTAATCACATACCACTTGTTGACATTCATATGCATGATAAACCATTTTATATATTTTACATATCTGGTAGCCTACTTGTTTAAACAGTAGAGGCCTTATAGCTTTTCTGGTCATGTGCTATCATGTGCTTCACTTTCTCATATTTCATATATGTACTCATTGCCATATTAGTCCACCTATCTATGCGATACAATGCACTTGCTCAATATGATCTCTGTTCCGTAGTTCATTTTCTTATATGTTTACATGACATATAGTCTATATGTCTTACCTTATGTACTCATGCATCATGTGATCATCTAGTCCATTCCTACATTCCTTAGAGTTCATTCGCTCACATGCTACCTTATAGCTCATATTCACGCGTACACCACATATTTCTATCTTAATGCCCATATACCTTGTACACTCCCTTTTGGGATAGTTAGCCTATGTGTCATGTCCAATGTGACTTATTTATCCGTATATTATACCCCTTTAGGCTTACTGATTTAAGTTCTGAAAAAAAATTGGGAAAACATTTCTTTGTATCATTATGTAGTGAAGATTTTTACTGGAAAAGGTTGGGCATATATACGTAAATTTAATCATACATAGATATACATAACTTAGCAAAATTCCCTATTCGAAGGTGAGGCATAAAACTTTAGAGATTATAATTACAGATAGGCGATCTTATAAGATGAGCCTCGAAAAAGCATCATGAGATAAAACAGAAGGGAAAGTACTCCCCCAAAAGGTTAGGCCTATGGTATTATCTGTCTGTTCCATACAAAAAAAATTCGTAGATTCTATAGTTATTCTTGATTGTTAAGGCCCGGAAGCTAAGCTCAAAATGTATAACCTCCATTGAAGTATTAGGGAAATAATAGAATATGACATAAGATACTTGGGAATAGAATATGGTAGAGATCCTTATTAACCCTCCTCATTCAAAACATCAACATAAGGATCTGATGATCATAGGTCTACTAGCATTTGTTCATTGGATATTTCATTTGCATGTCTTGAGGTTAGTAGGGTATTAAATTCCTTATTTGTATGAGTTCTATTTGTGTATTATAAGTGAATTATATGCTTAAGAAAGGGGCTTAATTTGTCATTTTATTTTTTATGAACCATAGCTATTGAGACTTCATGCTAGACATGTCTATACGTGTTATAGATTAGTATATTTATTTTGCATAGTCCTATTTATGATGGGAACACTCTCAAATCTCAAAATGAAATTCCTAGGTTAAACAAAACTATAAGCATCACTCATCATTCGAGTATGAATGATCATAAGGAGGGGAGGATGTAACACCCTTATGTGAACTAGTTTATTATATATGTATTTTAAAAATATCCTTGTGGTATAGTTATGGACTCGGTTTCCTATGCTACTTGTGTTAATAGAATATGTTTGAATTTGTAATACCCGGTGCCTTCCAACACATACGAATAATTGAACTTAAAAAAAACAATTCAAACTCGGGATAGTAAAAGATGGTATTCGATATATAAGTCAAAGTGGTCAAGTGTGTTTTTAGAGCTACAGTCTTGTAGATAATTTGAGATTGGGAAAATGGTCTATGAAAATTGAGGTTCTTGCTTGACTAATCTATGTTAGTAGGTGATTCACCAACTTAGGATTAGTGGATTGCCTTTTAAGTTAAAACGAGCAAGTAGGTGATGCACCTACATAGAATTAGTGGACTGAATTTTAAAGAAGCAAGTAGGTGATGCACCTACATAGAATAAGTGTACTGAATTTAAGTTAAAATAGCAAGTAGGTAATGCACCTACTAAGAATAAGTGGACTGAATTAAAGTAAAAAGAGAAAGTAGTTAATACAGCTACATAAAAACATGTGACATAAACTAAGGAGGTGATGCACCTTGTTACTTAAAAGTAAAGGACCATATTATTTCTCCAGTTTATTGAGTGAAAATGTCCAAAAAGGAACTCTAAAGCACTCAATCTTATCACCTCTCCCTCATCACTTATTTTCGAGAAAATTACTCCCAAGGAAAACCATAGAAACTCAAAAGAGTTATGTTCTACAGCTTCACCATTACAATCTGAAGGAAACAGGTGTTTTTAAAGTACAAGATGGTAGAACATCTTCATCTTAGGGAATTCAACCGAATAATATGAATTAAAATCAAGGTAAGGGGAAGAGGACAACCTGAACTTTAAAGAATCCAAGTCTTGGCAATTGATGTTCCTGTCTAACAAGGTAAGATGTGTAAATTTTCATCCCTCTCTTTTTCTTCTATTATTTGAAAATGTTTTTATATGTTAATGAATTGTTGAGTGTTGCCTATGTATGGTGTGATCTTGGTAAATGTTCATGAAGTAGGTGCTTGTTGGAACATACATGGAGTGGAGTCCCCTTGAATTTTGATTGTGATCTTGTTTTGATAATGTAAATGTTAGTTCGAATTCATAGGATATTTATCGGAAGTCATAAGTTCATATTGCTATTTCCACATTGTGAGTATTAGGTACTATTTCGTGTATCATAAAGATAAGAGGGTCTGGCTTAATATGTAGAGAAGTAATGAAAACCGGTTAGAGGATAGAACGTTGAAAGTGTAGCGATGCACCACTTAATTGAGTAGTGCATGAGCTTACTTCTTGCCATTCCTTTCATACTGTATTCTAGACATGATTAAGCCTGAGGGGTTCAAAGGACCTATAAAAATAATTAGGGGAAAATGGATGGAAGAACTCTGGATGGGATCAAATATAGATATACTGTCAATTACTGTTTTGGTCTGATCAAGTAGCTCAAACTTGTTTAGAAACTAATATTAGTTTTTATTATTCACTCCATTGTAGATAAATAATCTTAAAGGAAGTTGGTTTGCTCATAGTGATATCCATTGTTGTGTAGCAAGATATGTAAGGCTATTCGGTTTTCTATTTCGTTTGCATGAATCCAACACTTGTAAGCTTGTAAGTGGTCTTGGTAGTGACTGATTCTTAAATGCAGTTCGTACTCCCTAGAGAATTAAAGTGAGCACTCTACTTTGAGTTTGTTACTCAATGTGCGTTTTTGCTTTACCAAGTGTTAGCATGCAAGGTTTAAACTTGTTTCATTGTAAAAGTGCCCCAAGAACGATCTGCCCATATCTTTCCAACATGCTTAAATAGTCTATTCCATCATATTTGTCATATTTTCACATGTTCATGTGTTCCCTTTATTGGTTATAACTCCCATTGTGTTAGACTATTATGTAGCTTCACAAGATGTCTACTTACTTTTATGTACATTTATATGTATGTATTTACTTGGAATATGTATCTGTCCTTAAGTTGAATTTGTCCACATTCCTCCTTGGTTCCACATTCATGTATACCTTGTCTTTGATATTAGTTTGTGAGTATTTGGCTATCATATAGAGTTCAAATCTCTTGGCTGAAAGTTATACGGATTCACTTCGTATGTGCTTCAACATTAGATGGAAAAATGTGTATTCATTCATAGATGAAGTATTATGTTGGTGTCACATTTTCTTCTCACGTCATTGTCATTATTGTTAGTCCATTTCCGTATGTCTTCTACTAGTATTCTAGTTCCATAACTCAATAATAATTATGACCACCAAAACATCAATCCCAAATGAGTTATTATCAACAAAAGAACAATCTCAAAAGAGTTGTGATTATCCAAAGTACACAGTCTCAAAAGAGTTATGAACATCAAAGTAACAATCTCAAAGTTAGAAAAACTAAGTGAACAAATTTGTATAACTATGGGTGGCTGCCCACGGGCAAAGCCTAGCGAAGATCGACCCCAATTTGTATAGAAGGGTAGAAGATCAGGGGAGAAAGCTAGCATGGGCTGATCCCGGTTGGTATAAGAGTGTGGCAGCTCAGGGGAAAAAGCCTAGCATGGGCCGATCCCAATGGGTATGGAAGGGTTGCAGCTCAATGGCGAAAGCCTAGCATGGGCCGATTCCAATTTGAGAAATTATGAGGAAAACATCCCAGAGATTAAAATGCCTAGCATGGGTCATCCTCTTCTACCGCTGATCAGCTGGTCATTTCTATCATATGGCTTACAAAAATTAGAACGCACAAAAAAGTAAAGAAAAGAATGTAACATACACAATTCCACAAGTATAAGCAAAGGTGGTCTCTAATTCTTATATATTGGTATTTGGTTTCACTTGAGCTCTCATATCACATATGGTTGTATTATGCCTTCATATTCAGTACATTTTTTCATACTGACATCCCTGATTGGGGAGCTGCAATTCATGTAGAAGGTATGTAACACCTCGAAAATCAAAGACTCATGGTAAAGCCTCACATAGGTGTCATAAAGTCTAAAAACTGTTTCTAAGTCCATATTTTGTGAATATAGGTCATTTAGAAGGTGTAAGAACCAAATCGTCCAAAATGTCCGGGAAGTTAGTTCAAAGGGATGTTAGTGTGCCTTAGACTTTTTACCTACTTTCAGGAGTCATAGATGTACGAAAATGGGTGGAAAGGAAGCTAATGGGTGTTTGAGTTGTTTCATGATTTAAACATATGGGTTCGACTTCCCAAGGACCAACCAAGGGCCCTTGAGGAGGGCCCCTACTGTTTGATGCAGCACTGACATGCAGTGTGTATCGACGGGACAGACGACGGTCTGTTCGTGGCATGACGGGGCGTCGAGGCCACTGTCATCCCACACTTATAAAGATTCAAGAAGGCCCTTGTTTACCTAGCTACTGTTACATGCGACGGGAGGGGTTGAAGAGGCGTCAATGGCTCGATAGGGCGTCGAGGCCACCTTCATCCCACACATAGAAAAATTGGAGGAAGCCCTCACCTGCAAAGTGTCTGACCGAGACGACGGAGTTTAGGACGGAGGGGGATTGTCCGTCGACTCACCGACGTACCGTCGATCGGGGTCTTGTCCGTGAGGGTCGAATTTCACTATTAAATTTAAATGATTTCTTTTAATTAATTAAGTGGTTTAGGGGTTAGTTAGGGATTAAAGGGATACTAATTAAGTTAATTAAGCCCCTCTATAAATACCCTTAACCCTCATTATCCTAAAAACAACTGTCAAAATAAACTCTCTTCCTTCTATCTTATTTCTCTCCACATGAACTCACCATTGAAGGCTAGCAAGAACTAGGGTTTGGGGGGTGGAAAAAATGGTGGATTCTTTATCAAATTGTTGAGAAACATTAAGGTATGGGTTCCATTCACCTTTGATATTCTTTCCTCAAAGGGTTCCTTCAAATAGATTTCAAAAAGTTGAGTTTTCTTATGGGTTTCATTCAATTACGAAATTGAAGTTATGGATTGAGTTTTTAATGAATTCTTAGGGTTATATTTAGTAGATTTACAATTAATTCAACTTTTTTATGATAATTGTTGATGGTTTGGTCTAATTTAAGAAAATGATCCTCTATCCCTAACCCTAGGTAGGGATCTTGACCTATGTTGTAGGGTGATAATTCAATTGAGATGTTTGTTGATTAGATTACTATCCTATTGTGCTATTGTGGTTAAATTAAGATGAATTATAGTCCTATCATTCTAGTTCTTGAGATGTTATTTAGGTTATGAATTATAAATTTAAATTAGCCTATGTACGTTGTCTGAAGTTGTGATCTAAAGATGAATTTTGTTATAGAGATGCAATTGTCCTTGTTATTCTATTTGTTATCATTGTGCGATGATTTTACTCCCCATGTTGTGAGGGTTATTACGGTGTATGTGTTATAAAGATGGTGAAAACTATCAATGAGCTTTAATATGTTATGAAATGCTAAAGTGTTAACCTCACTTATATGAATGGTGATGAAAGGACTTATACTCATACAATACTTATTGAGCTATTGATGATGATGATTATACAAGGGTAGACCCTATGACCTAAATTAAGTTATGATTGATAATTAAGGGCTTAATGACATTTCAAAAAGGTACTCTAGCTTAGCACCGAATGAACTAGATGGAAGAGTGTCCTTTCCCACATAGGGAAGGTAGAAACACTACATTACTCTTGATATTGGAGACTATAATGCATGGCGCATAAAGAGGGTCCCAACTAAATCGCTTAGTTCTTGAACTATGTTGCCTCATAGGAATACTAGCTAGTGGATCCACGTAGTTGCTATGTTTTATGTTTTTGTACTACCTTGGCAAGTAGTCCACCTTTTTTCGGTCTAGGGTTTTATGACACCGGATTCCATACTAGCTCATGTGGTGTATTTCGGTTAGGGAAAGATGTTCCCAAAAGGTAAAACGAATTAAAAGACTTTAACTCTAACTTGGATAACCTAGGGGGTCTAGCTTAGTCTAGGTAGGGGTATGGTACTCGACCTAGACATTGCACTATTTAGTCTTGAGGGGAGTCTTAGGGGGAGGTTATTATATGTTTATGTTATGATAATATATTATGACAATTTTATATTGTTAATACTATATGTTGATTATTTTATTTATGACTATGCCTTGGATTATATTTGTAATATACGATAAAATGCAAGCCTAAATGTCAAGATATGTAAAGTTGGACATTGTTCATGTTTTATTGTTGAGGATACTTAATTTAGTAAGGTTATGGGGATTTTCTTGGTTATTGCACTTGTTGACTTGATAAGGACTTGTGTGTAGTTGTCCTGCTTATTATGACATGTTTAACTCTTATTCATTATTGTGATATTATTCCTTTATATTAGGGTTGTAGTAAATCATGATTTCAACTATGCTGCGATAAGTATTACTTGTTGAGATAGTAAGCATGTTTTGTTGATTAATATGACTTAATTGACTTTGCATTAAGCCCTAAAAGGGGTAGAATGATATGCTTTGATAAAAAGTTCCTTTTAGCATGTTTTGCTTGTGTATGTGCATAAGATATCATACTTAGTACATGTGGAGTACTAACCCCGTTTTCTTCGCTTGTCCCAAACATTTTAGGTTCCAGTCGTCAAAGAGTTTGAAATGCGATATTGTTGAAGGCTTTGATTCTTCCTTTCATCCAAGTGCGCTACATCCTCAACTTTCGAGGGAAATGCCATCTTCTAACTTTGGATTTTGTATAGAGATTATTGGCTCTATCATATCTTTTCTTGTTATTTGAATATTGTACATTTGTATGACCTATAAATGGTCTTATTGAATTATGTAAGGGTTATGCACATATTGTGATATTCGTTTAGATGGTATGAGACAAGACAATCGTTGAGACAATTTCTATATATTTATATATATATGTGCAATAAAAGTAGAAGGCTATGTAACCTTCCTATATGAAGGGTCTATGTATACTCAATATGAATATAAATTACATGAATATAGAGGTCTATGTAAACCTCCAAGTAGAGAAAATAAGAGTTTTAAATTTTTCCGCATTATTCAACCTATGAATGTGATGACATTAAACTAAGAGGCTAGTGTTAATTATTAAAAAGGATGATGACGCCGGTTACGTCTAGGGTGTAAACCCGGATGTGAAAAGCTACAAGTATTTAAAATTAGATCTCCCCAATAGAAGCACATGATACTCAACTGTTGTTGGTGAGCTCCAGGTTGATTCGGGGTTTTGCCGAGTCTTTACAATGAGTATTTTCATAGTATGGATTCCGATAGAGGCTTTGTAGACATTGTAAAGCTATGATATGTATTCACAGTTTCACTTGTCACATGTATATGTTCAGCTAGTCAACATGTGTTGTATATAAAGGTTTTCATTAGTAATATGCAGAATAGTTTATTTTCTCATTATAGGTTACTTGTAAAACATGTATTCATAGGGTACTTGTCCGCCTCACCCAAGGTTGGGGTGTGAAAAATATTTTTTAATTTTTTTAAAGGATTTATTAGGCGTCAGATTAAGCCTTGAATCAATTTTTAGAAAATTGAATACACTTAGGGATTGGGAGAAAAGATAAGAGAAGAATGAGAAAAGAAGAAACTACCAAGTTTTTACCAAGATCATTGAGTGAGTTTTGTTAGGGCTAATCCCTTTTAGGTATGTGAGATATTTCTGTGATGGGTTCTTCCACCCACACAATAATATGTTTGATTCATAGAAATTAGAGTATCTTTAATGATGAACATTGAAGTTCTTGATGAAAAACCGTCTAATTCTTATTCGTTGAGTTGTAATATTCCTTTGGTCGTTTGATTCGTGTCCGGGCTGTTTTACGAGTCTAATCTATTGGGTATTCAGGATTTTAGTGATCCTAAGTGTTTGGGTGTGATCCATGGAAGTTTAGAAGGTTTACAATTTAAAATTGGAGATGAAAAGTTGGAATTCCGATTGAGAAGAAGTGGGGCGCCGCGCCTGCCAAAGTTTCCAGTGCCTCGTTGATCAAGTTTCAGCATCTAGAGTTAGTTGTGAGCCTGCTTGGTTCCGTAGGATCCTTTATTGCTTTCATTATATCCTAATAAAATGTTGAGAGGTTTATCCCAACATTCATCTTACTAGTTATCATAGACAAATAGATGGTCAGATAGTCAGCTAAGCTCTGTCTTTAATTTAAGATATATACACATATTGTTTTTGTGATTTGTCATTTGGATGAGACTATTATTTAAAGTGTTTTTCAAGAGAATGTTTCCAGCTTTATATTTGTGTTATGTCTTCCGCTGCGTTAAGTAAGCCAGGACAAGGCTTAGCTCAAGGCCATCAATGGTTGTTGGTTGCCGGCCACGTCCACGGTGTCGACTTCAGGCGTGAAAAACTTTGTATGGGAGCACAGAGTTCAAGAGTCCTAGGGAGTCTATGAAACCATATATGTAGAGTCTTAGTCATCGGTGTGAAGTGCACCACATCTATGATTAGGAGGCTACAACATTTAGGAAATTCTCACTTATTTCATACTCATCTCGTGCATTAGACTTTATCTCTAAAAGTTTCCCTCTATTTCGTACTTGCGCGTGTTTCAGATCATCATGCCTCTACGAAGAGAAGTCAAAGGCGGACCATCCATAAGGAATGTCGAAGAACCAGAGGCACCTAATGCACCAAATATGCAACCTCAACGAGAAGTCACAAATGCTGAAATCTGTGAGGCTATCCGGATGTTTAGTCAAGTTGTGACCAACCAAGTAGAGAAACAAAGAGGAGCTTGACAAGAACTCTATTCGTGAGGTAATGCATGTGGTTGATGTTGAAAGGGTTGAACTAGCCGCTTATCAATTGAAGAATGTGTCTAGGACTTAGTTCGGTCGGTGGAAAGGGAAGATAGATGAGAATGAACCACATCCCAGTTGGCTTTCTTTGAAGATGACTTCTTAGGGCGTTTCTTTCCCCAAGAATTGAAGAAAGCAAAGGTGCGGGAATTCCTTACTTTGAAACAGGACTCCTTGAGTGTTCATGAGTATGGTTTAAAGTTTACCTAATTGTCTTGTTATACTCTGGAGATGATTAAGGATATGAGAATTAGGATAAGTTTGTTTGTTGCTGGCTTGGGTCATTTTTCAAGCAAAGAGGTGGGCTACAATTATATTTGGGACATGGACATTTCGTGGTTAATAGTCTATGTGCAACAAGTTGAAGAGGAGAAGATGAGGGACAAATAGGAGTACAGGAAGAAGAAAGCTAAGACTGGGAATGAGTCTGCTCAAAATAAGGGTGGTTCAAGTCGACTACAATTTCATAACAAAAGGGGAATGCACCATCATTTGGTAATGCACCTGCTCCTAGAAACAAAGGTGAGTATAATCGCAAGAATTCGTAGAACTTTAAGGCTAGACCAGCCCAGTCCCAAGGTAGTGTGGCACAAGGAGGTAGTTGGTCTCCTGCATGTTGTAGGTGTGGTAGAAACCACGCTGGTAAGTGTCGTGGTGGCCAGTTGGGTTGTTGCAAATGCGGTCAAGAGGGGTATTATATGAAATAGTGTCCCAAGAATAAGAAGGGAGGTGGAAGTCTGGGCAATGGAGCTCAATCTTCATCAGTTGATCCACCACACAGGGCTGCACCTAGAGGATCCACTTCTCGTGCTGGCAGAGGGGAAAACAATCTCTATTCAATCACTAGCCACCAAGAGCAAGAGAACTCTCTATACATTCTCACGCTTATGGTCAAAATCTTTACTTTTGATGTTTATGACTTGTTAGACCCAAGAGCAAGTTTATCTTTTATAACTCCTTATGTTGAAATCAGTTGGAGATTCTTCCTGAAAATCTTGATGAACCCTCATGTGTTTCTACACCAATTGGAGAGTGTATTCTAGCGGAAAGAGTCTATCGTGATTGTCCAATTTCCATCAGTCACAAAAACACCATGGCTTATCTAGTACAGATATACATAGTAGATTTTGATGTCATTCTAGGTATGGATTGGCTTCATGCTTGTTATGCGTGAATAGATTGTAGAACTCGAGTTTTCAAGTTTTAGATTCATAATGAGTCAGTCATAGAGTGGAGTAGTAGTTCATTAGTGGCTAAGGGTTATTTCATTTCGTACCTTAGGGTGAGAAAGTTAGTTCCAAAAGGGTGTATATATCACTTAGTCAGAGTTAATGACTCAAGTGCTGAGGTACATTCCCTTTAGCCAGTTTCAATAGTGAAAGAGTTTCAAGATGTCTTTCCTGATTATCTACCTGGAGTAACTCCTGAAAGGGAGATAGACTTCGGCATAGACATCATCCCAGATACTTGTCCTATCTCTATACCGCCATATAGAATGGCACCAACAGAATTAAAGGAGCTAATGAACAATTGAATGATTAGTTTAATAAAGGCTTCATTTGACCAAGTGTCTTACTTTGGGGCGCTTAGGTCTAATTTGTTAGGAAAAAGGATGGTTCGTCCAGGATGTGTATAGAATATTGCCAATTGAATAAGGTGACTATCAAGAATAAATACCCTCTTCCAAGGATAGATGATCTTTTCGACCAGCTTCAGGGTGCTTCTTGCTTCTCGAAAATTGATTTTAGAATCAGGCTACCATCAGTTGAAAGATAAGGAATGTGACATTCTAAAGACAATGTTTAGAACTAGGTATGGGCATTATGAGTTTTTAGTTATGTCCTTTGGTTTGACAAATGCTCCAGCAACATTCATGGATCTTATTAACAGAGTCTTCAAAACTTATTTAGATCAGTTTGTCATCGTCTTCATTGATGAAATACTTGTTTTTTCAAGGAATGAAGAAGATCATGCTAGTCACCTCAGGATTGTTCTGCAGACTTTAAACGATAAGGATCTATATGCCAAGTTCTCCAAGTGTGAATTTTGGCTTAACTCTGTGGCATTCTGGGCCACATTGTTTTTGGTGATGGGATTAGAGTTGATGCCCAAAAGATAGAAGAAGTTCAGAGTTGGCCTAGACACACATATCAAACAGATATAAGGAGTTTCTTGGGTATGGCGGGATATTATAGGAGGTTTGTTGAAGGTTTCTCCAATATCTCGTCTCCTTTGACCAAGCTAACTGAAAAGACAATCAAGTTTCAATGGTTTGAAGTTTGTGAGAAAAGTTTTCAAAAATTGAAAAATAGATTGAGCTCTCCGATTTTTACCTTACTGGAGGGTACTAAAGTATTTGTGGTGTACTGTGATGCATCTAGAGTTGTTTTCGGCTGCGTGTTAGTGCAGAATGCAAGGTTATAACTTATGCCTCCAGACAGTTAAAGGTTCATGAGAAGAATTATCCAACCCATGACTTAGAATTGGCTGCAGTTTTTGCCTTGAAGATATGGCATCACTACATGTATGGCGTTCATATTGACATATTCAGTGATCACAAGAGCCTGCAATATATGTTTGCTTTGAAGGAACAGAATCTCAAACAGGGGAGGTGGTTAGAATTACTCAAAGATTATGATATGAGTTTTCATTACCACCCAGGTAACGCTAATGTGGTTTTTGATGCCTTAAGAAGGTTATCCATAGGGAATACCACCATGTTGAAGAAGAAAAGAGGAATTTCGCTAAATATGTGCACAGACTTGCAAGTCTAAGAGTCAGACTTATGATTGCACAGAAGGAGGCATAGTAGTGACTAATAGGGCTAAAATAATCACTAGTATCATGGAATCTCAAATAGGGGAGGTGGTTAGAATTACTCAAAGATTATGATATTAGTTTTCTTTACTACCCAGGTAAGGCTAATGTGGTTGTTGATGCCTTAAGAAGGTTATCCACAGGGAATACCACCCATGTTAAAGAAGAAAAGAGGAATCTCGCTAAAGATGTGCACAGACTTGCAAGTCTAAGAGTAAGACTTATGATTGCACAGAAGGAGGCATAGTAGTGACTAATAGGGCTAAATCATCACTAGTGTCATAGAATCTCAAATAGGGGAGGTGGTTGGAATTACTCAAAGATTACGATATGAGTTTTCTTTACCACCCAGGTAAGGCTAATGTGGTTGTTGATGCCTTAATAAGGTTATCGATAGGGAATACCACCCATGTTGAAGAAGAAAAGAGGAATTTCTCCAAAAATGTGCACAAACTTGCAACTCTAAGAGTTAGACTTATGATTGCATAGAAGGAGGCATAGTGGTGACTTATAAGGCTGATTCATCACTAGTGCCACAGGTGAAAGAGAAACAAGACTAAGACCCCATTTGGCTTGATTTGGAAGCGAATATTCAAAAGCAAATAGTATTGGCTTTTGGAGAACAGGAAGATGGTGTACTGAAGTACAAAATTTGATTTGGTGTACGTAGGGTGGATGGACTCCAAGAGAGTATCCTGGAGGAGGCTCAAAGATCTAGAGATTCCATTCATCCGGGTTCCACAAAGATGTACCATGATTTGAGAGAGTTATATTTGTGGGATGACGTGAAAAAAGATATTGTTGAGTTTGTTGCCAATTGCCCAAATTGCCAACAAGTGAAGTGGAGCACCAAAGGCCTAGAGGTTTGGCACTGACGATTTCCTCAATCGAAGTGGGAGATGATTAATATGTATTTTATCACAAGCTTGCCAAGATCTAGCATACAACATGATTTTATTTGGGTGATTGTCAATAGAATGACAAAGTCAGCATTTTCTTCTCGGTAAAGACTATCTATGCGGACGAGGATTATGCTATGTTGTACCTTCAAAAGGTTGTGAAACTTCGTGGATTTCGGTCTCCATTATTTCATATAGAGGTGCACAATTTACTGCACAATTCTTGAAATCATTCCAGAAAGGTATGGGTTCAAAGGTGAACTTAAGAACTACTTTTAATCCTCAGACAGATGGTGATGCAGAGCGTATCTATCCAGAATTTAGAAGATATGTTGAGAGCTTGTCTAGTAAACACCAAAGGTGAATTGGGATGATCACATACCTCTCATAGAGTTCGCCTACAACAATAGCCATCATTTGAATGGCTCCACATAAGGCTCTTTATGGGAGATGATGCAGATCTCCTATTGGGTGGTTTGATGTAGGTGAAGCAGGGTTAATAGGACCAGATTTAGTTCACCAAGCCATGGAGAAAGTGAAAGTTCTTCAAGAGAGGTTGAAAATGGGATAGAGTCTCCACAAGTCCTACACAGATGATAGGAGAAGGTCGTTAGAGTTTGAGGTGGACGATTGGGTATATTTTAAGGTTTCACCCATGAAAGGTGCTATGAGGTTTTGTAAGAAGGGTAAACTTAGTCCCCGTTATATTTGACCTTACAGAATCTCCAAAAGAATTGGCAATGTAGCATATGAAATGGAGTTACCGAAGAGTTAGAAGCGGTATATCCGGTATTCTATATGTCTATGTTGAAGAAATGTTTGGGTGATCTTTCATTGATTGTACCAACTGAGAATGTTGAGATTAACGATCGCTTATGTTATGAGGAGGTTCCAGTTCAAATATTGGATTGTCAAGTTCGCAATTTGAGAATAAAGGAAGTCGCATCAGACAAATTCCTTTGGAGGAATCAGTTTGTTGAACAAGCAACTTGGAAAGCTGAATAGAATATGAGGAGGAGATATCCACATCTCTTCAAATCTGGAGAGAATGTAGATCAAGGTACTAGATTATCTTCTTATCACTTTATAAGACTATGTTTAAGCATGTATTACTTGCTTTTGTTAGTTAAGTGCTGAAATGAAGTTACTACTCTTAATTTAGTGGAAAATTTCTCATTCGAGGATGAATGTTCCCAAGTGGGAGATATTATGACATCTCAAACACCAAAATATCTAGTATTAATCAAAGTAACTAAGAATTGTTGTTTTGGGAAAGAACTAGAGAAATGTGGAATATTTTCATAAGTGTAAAAGTACATTTTGGTCATTTTAAAACAATCATAAATTCTAGCTCAGGATGAGTTAGGGCCAGTTCTTTATATGGTTGGAAATCCCTTGATTATATCTTTTCAATGCCTCCAATTTTATGAAATTCCAATATCGTATGAGGGATATATGCCAATCGAAAGTTGGGTTGTTGGATTGAGGAAAATCCAATCGGGATTTTGGTAAGGGTAATGAAGTCTTTTCACCCTACTATTTCATAATTTGTTTTAAGGGTTTATAAGGGGTAATATTAAGCCTTAAGACAGTTGTTAGAATGTCGAATACACTTAGGTCTTGGGAGAAAAGAGAAGAGAAGAAGGAGAAAGGATAAAGGACTAGGTTTCCCCAAGATCGTTGAGTGAGTTTCGTCGAGGGTGATCCCTTTCAGGCATGTAAGCTCTTCCTCTGATGGGTTCTTCCAACCATACAATAATATGTTTAATTCAGTGAAATAAGAGTATATTGAATGATGAACATTGATGTTATTTGAGTTGTAGTATTCCTTTGGTTATATTATTCGTGTTTCTGCGCTGTTTTACGAGTCTAAACTACTGGATATTGCTGATTGTAGTGATGCTAAGTGTTTCGGGTGATATCCATGGGAGTTTAGAAGGTTTAAAATTGAAAATTCGAGAAGAAACACAGGATTCCCGTCTGATAAGCCCTGGGGCGCCAAGCCTGCCAGAGTCAATCAAAGTAGCCATTTTATAATAGAGCCTTGTGCGCCGTTCCAGAATGATCCTCTAGGACAATCTCTTAGAGTCAGGCTCTGACGCCCTGTGCATCTCAGAGAGCCAGGTCACCTGGAGGTCCAATTTTTTCCCATCTTTTCGTACGAGTTCCTAAGTGATGTACCTATTAATCATAGTTGATTCTAATACTCTAAAGTATATCTAAACATCATGAAATAATCCATAAATATGAGATCATGATCCTTCAATCCATAAGCCAATTCAAGGAAAGTTTAAGGCAAAGTCAAAGAAGTTAAGAGTCAAGTCTAAAAGTTCAGAAGTAAGTCAAAGTGAGTTCTTAAAGTTTTCTAGAGTCTTAAACAAACATTTTGACTTTTTTTAAGGATCAAGCTACATGTTGAGCAAAGAGTAAGGAGTTAAGTCTAAATCTCAAAAGTTATAAGGTAACTAAGATTCCCTAGAGTTAAGTTTCAAGTAAAGCAAAGAGCAAAGAGTGAGTTCATTTCTCAAAAGCGATAAGGGAACTAAGTAGTCCCTAAGAGTTACAAATGTTTTTACATTTTGAGAAAGAGAGGAAACTAGACTTCTACAGAGCCTTTGGCTAGTTTTAGAAAATGGGAACTATGCTTTCCAAGAGAGATTTTAAAGCTATGCTTGAGCAATTACCTTAAACTAGAGAAGAAGTTGTTTTAAAAATATATGAGCTAATGTATTTTGGGAGTAGTACTGAGCATCGATTTAAGGATGCGATTTCATATCAACTAAAGTCTCCATAAACCATGTAGCCAACATAGACAGACAAAGGGTCATAACATTTAGATGATTCCTTAGTTTCTTTTAGCATAGACTAGTGGATCTATTTACTAGTTCAGGTTCTATACCAACGGCAAGGTATAGAGCAGTCTTCTTACAACGTGTCTTACGGTATAGAGCGGTCTTATTACAATGTGAGATAATAGGTTATTAGGTTATACCATCTCTTAGGCTCATAGTGATGGTTGTGTATATATATATATATA
>NC_028646.1:31271173-31296519 GCF_001406875.1 Solanum pennellii
TGTGTATATATATATATATATATATATATATATATATATATATATATATATATATATGCATGAGTCTTTATTTCTTTATATTGAGTTATGACTTCTTGAGTTGAGCAGAGCCAAGGTAAGTTCATTCTTACTCCTTTAAAGCTAAGTAGTTCTTGTTTAGCGTTCGAACTCGCATACTGGGACATTCAATGTACTAATGCTAGTTGGCCTACATTGTTTCATGATGCCAATGCAGATAACAAAGATCATAATCTAGCATCTCGTTGATCCAGTTTGAACATCCAGAGTTAATGGTGAACCTCCTTGCTTTTGGGGGACCCTTTATTGCTTTGAGTATTTAGTTATAGAATATTGAGGGGTTTGTCCTAAAAATTATCTTAGAGTAGTAGTAGAGGCTTCATAGACAAATATATAGTTCAGTTTGGGTCTCTCTTTAATTTCAGATATACATATATTGATTTTGAGACTTAAGTGTCATTTGGACGAGACTATTTTTTAATGTTTTCTTCATCAGAATGTTTCAACCTTTATGTTTGAGTTAATTCTTACGTTAAGTTAAGTAAGCCATATAAAGGTTCTCTCAAGTCTAACAATGGTCGTTAGGTGTTGGCCACATTCAGGGTGTAGGCTCCGGACGTGACTATTCCTATGTTTTTCAAATGTTTCATCATTAGTATTTGATGTTGAATTTTTAGTTGACATGTTTATATGTTGAGCTATCTAGTGTATTTCAATTATGTTGTATTGTACACATTTCTAATTAGGAGTAAGATAAACACAAATTTTTATTAGGGTCTTCTACCCTCATTGTCCTATAACTATATGCCCCATAGGTCAATAAATCTTTGGGCATTAGATTTATTGATAACACCAATCATGCCTTTATACCCCTAGCAGTGAATATTGGGTCCTTTCAATGGGACGTATACATCAGACTCCTCGGTTAGCTCACGTGGTCAGTTATAGTAGCTCCCATAGTCAGACTCTAGTACATTTTACCCGGTTCCCAGTTATATATCAGTATTCAGTTTCACCATGTTATGTACTTGGTCATTGTATTTAGTTCATTTCTTTTAAGTATATTCGTCATGTTAGGATTATATCATTGCTCAATATGCTTTGTTCTGTTATATGTTTGTTCGTCTTTATCCTATCCTGCGTAATTTGTACTTTTCAGTTACTGACGCATACTCTTCGCTACATCTTTTCATAATGTAGGTTCAGGTCCTCAACATTCATATAACCTTTAGATTGGTTCTTGATCCGTATTCAGCAGTATCAGTAGGGAGTCCTCATTCTTCGAAGACGATAGACATGTTCTTTTACATTCGTTCTTTCCTTTTAGTTTCAGTTCTAGTATATTTATTTGGGAGCATGTTCAAGTATCTCTAGTTAGTAAGAGGTTTTTTTCAGCCATAGACATATCCTACTTTAGCATTTAATATATAGTTCAATATCATAAACTCGTATTCAGTATTTATATATTCGGAGTATTTTTGGGTATTTTCTATCATTCAGTATACCTTATGTTTTAAGTTTCAACATAGTATCTTTTGCTGATTTGTCTAAGATTGTTATGATATACCAGCTTAGCGTTATCTTGGCGTCACTCATGATTCTATGTATTGTGTTTACTGCATGGGTATGTTCGAGGCATGACATTATTTGAACTTCCTATATCAAAGAGTGTTGTGCAACCCATTAATAACTATTCATAGAAGAAAGAAAACCTGACTAAATTCTACAACGGAATACACCTACTGATCAAAACCCTTGAGATAAACAAAACTGTAGTTGCCTACATTCTTAGACCTTGTAGCCAACCTTAGCTTGTCTAATTATTCGAACTCCTTCAATTTATTAACATAGTCTTATACCTCATTTAAATCTTCTTTTGAAAAATTTAGGTGCATGAATATTTTCACGACCGGGGAACACGCCCTAGATGTAACCGCTGTGATCGTCCTGAAAGATAAGTGTCAGACCCAAAGTACACCCTAGAAGAAAATACATACTTCAAGTCAGAACACCGCATACTTGAACTCTTGGAGGTATTGCACAAGCCTTTTGACAACATTCATTGCATATATACGAAGAGTAGTAAGCAATTAAAATTTTTCTTTCAAAACATAATGCATAATCATTTCATAAAATTTCTAACATGTCTCAAAAACTATCTATGAGATCATGATTAAAATAATCTTGGGTCGCGTTCATAAAATTCTAACATATAAAAGAATATAAAAGACAACATAGGAGTGATGTCCTCGGATGCTATGAGGACTCACCAATCTTCACTTCTTGATATGCCTTGGAAACTCTACTTTTTAAAATAACTCAATCTCTTCAAGACCCTACATTTGATTAGAATGTCGGAATAATATGTATTAGTAAGAAATGCACAAACTATGAAAACTATCATGCCAAACATAAGATATCTCAAAGGGTTAGTCAATAATAGGAATAATCATAAAAGATAAAAACATAAGCATAACATGAATATCATAAGTATAATAAAGCACCATAAAGAATACATTACGAGACCTACCATCTAAAGCTATTGTGAAACCTACCATCTCAAGCTAACACACCTTGGTCTTATCTGAACAAATCAACCAAAAAAGAAGAAGCTTATCAATACAACTTCATGCTATTCTAATTCATCATATCTTGATTTATTTTAGGTTATTAGGTAAATCTAAAATCCATCTATGTGAGAGAACTTTCTTCTCCTATCATGTTCATGTTTAAGTGAAAAATATAAGAAACATCATCAACATCCCTTCATAACGACTTCACCCCCAAAGCCCTAGAATCAATGGCATACAAGCACTACAACCGATTACTTCCCTTAATTCATCATGATACAAGTTCAATTGCAAGTTAATTCATTCAATTTGATCATTAGAAGGTAAGTCTAGGCATACATGATCAAATAGGTTAAATTCCAACTTTATAAGTCAAGATCATCCTAGATAAATTAGTACTAGTTCAATTCATATCTAGGTTATTAAACCATGATCAATTAGCATACAATACAAGTTAATTAAGAAGATCAACTTAGAACATTCATCTTGCCTCTAATGGCCTAAAATCACTATGATAACCTTCCACATCAATTACTACAATTCACAATGAAAACCTCATTAAAACATCACATAATCATCATATGAACATAATTGAATTCTATCCAATAGGTTGGGATCACAATCAAGTCTTACCCACAATGCAATCACTATCCTCTCTAGATCGGGGTTCTTTGGATTCACAATTAAAGAAAAACTAGGAGACTCCATGAATGGAAAAATCCATGGATGAATATGATTAAAATACCTTATATTAGAGCCTTAATCCCATATGAATCCTAGTGAAATTCTTCTTTAAAAGAATCCCCCAATTTCTCTTTTTCTTCTTTGGTATTATTGAGAGAGTTTTTGAGAGGGAGAGGTTTTAACCTTGTAGTCTAATGTTTAAATGGGTTTATTATTGCTTAAGTACTTATAAAATACCTAAAACCACCTAAATTAACACACATGAATATATTTGGACGTTGGGTGAATTTTCCATTGACCCGTTAAGTGACCAGCGTGCAGGCAGTGTTGTTGCAAGCTGCATCGATGGAATGCAGTCGACGGGGCATCGTTAGATCGACAAGCCATCCTGCTGCTCCGTCGTTTGCGACAGAGACTCCACTTTGGGGGGGATGATCTCATACTTATAGGTGTTTAGAAACACCCCCAATCAATTCGGGTCGATCCATGCACGCTTGTGGTTCATGGGGTCGTCGATTGGACACTGCCAAGGCAGTCCTTGGCCAGCCTTTGGGGCCTCCACAAGGACCCATTGGGTTGTCCTTGGGGAGTTTTGCCTAGACAATTCCACCCTAAATACTTCCATCGGATGTGAGGAACCTTTCCTATCATTTTGAGCTCCAAACATGACATAAAACCTCATTAAACATACTAAGGCACACAAGCACGCTCTCAATCTAACTTTCGAACGTCTTGGACGTTTGACCTCCAAACTCCTCCAAACTTCATATAATGCCTCTAAACACTAAGATTAGTAATTTTGAGACCTTTTAAGATTATGTCACACATGTTAGGATCTACTTAGACCTAAATCATTTTGGGGTCCTTACAATATACCCCACTTTGGAAATATTTGCCCTCGAATGACACATTCTTAAACACTTCTTAAAGGACCAACTCTAGACCAGAAGCCCTTTGTACATGCGTTCTACCTAAATGCACATACTCAAATCAAGGAAACAATTCAATATCAAGCTAAATATAACTACACAAAACCATATAAAGACCTTATGAAAAGACTCCTTATCCCCCACTTCTGAAGAAGGTACACAGGTCTATATTACATCAATTCCTCTTGATAATGAAACAAAAAAATCATAAGGAAAAACAAATAATAAGAAGTTCTTGATAAAGAAACACATATCGGAGAAGGACATAAGGAGATCATTCTTGATCACCCTTCTATTCGAGATCATAGAACCCATTCATCTTTGGAGGGCCATCTTCCACCTGATTAGAGGAAACTATGTTGCCTTCTCTGATATTATCTTTTGCCTTAGGGAAATCTTTCATCATATGACCACTCTTACCTCACCCATAGCAACACTCTCTATCGTCCACGCACCTACCCTCAGGTTTCTTACCACGCCTAGCTAAAGTAGGTCGGGAGTAATCATTAATCTTCTCCTACCTAGGACTACTAGAGTAGCCATGTCCGAAAAACTTTTGTCGATTCTTAGAACGACCATGCCCGTCGGACCCTTAACTTTCCACCCTAATTCTTTTTCAATTATTCTTAACCTTGGATTCCTCTTTTTTTTAGCAAACACCATTAGTTGGGAGATATCCATATCACCTACAAGCATTTCCATATGACACTCTTCTTCAACTAGTTCAGACTCCCCCGTCATGAACCTATTCATCAAGCTTCTAGGCTTTTCTACAAAGCTTGGAGCATTCTTACACAATTGAGTTAACTTCAAAGCATACTCCTTAACACTCAACTTTCCTTACTTGAGGTTTAAGAATTCCCCCAACTTAGACTCCTTCAATTCCCTAGAAATGAAAATATCAAGGAAAGACGACTTAAAAATCTCCCACTCTATCGGGCCCGCCCTTACCGGCCTAGAATCTTTCCACTGCTCATACCAAACTTGAGACACATATTTCGATTGGTAAAAGGCTAGCTCCGCTTTTTCTCTAGAAGTCAATTCCATGATAGCAAGAGTCTTATAAACCTCATCTATGAACCCATTTGGATCTTCCTCCATCTTGGAGCCACTAAATTATGGAGGGTTCATCCTCAAGAACTCTCTAATTCTATAAGCACACATTCCCCCTATAGGGTTTGCCACCACCTCCGTATTGTCTAAGGCCGCCAAGGCTTGAGCCAAATAATTCATACAATTCCTAAATTCCTCTAGAGAAAGATTACCCACTTGAGCAGCATTAGGAACTTAAGGAGGGACTTGATTCACTTAGGGAGGAAACTATAGGTTATCAATGCCATATCCTTCCCTTTTAGCATTAGTACTAGTGTTAGTCATAACCTTGGCAAAATCATAGGCAAACATTAGAAGAAGGGTTTACTCAAGACAAACTCTATGGCACAACTTGAAGAATGAAGACGTGAAATTTCCTAAGCATCACATAGCCTCCTCCTCAAAGATGTGTCGTGACTCACACGGATAAATAAGACTCTACTAGACGTGGTTTTGACACATCCTACGACCATCCTATAAATTGGCTCAGATACTAAATTATTCATGACAAAAGCCTAGAAGAAAAGGCATCCTTGAAGTTGGAACACTTCCTACATGATCTCTCGAAGGTCTTATACAAGCCCTTAGACATAATTTATTGCATATATACAAAAAGTAGTGCATAATTAAATTTTTTATTTCATAACATAATACGGAATCAATTCATAAAACTTCAAACATATCCCTCAAAACCATCTATGACATCATGAGTACAATATTCTTGGGTCACGGCCCATAAAAGTCTAACATAGAATAGAATCTAAAAGACAACATAGGAGGATGTGGTCAGATGCTATGAGGACTCACCAATCTTCACTTCTTGATAAGCCTTGGATAATTTAGCCTTAAAAGCAACTCAATCTCCTCAAAGACCCTACATTGGATTAGAATGTAGGCAAAATAAGAATTAGTATAAAATGTACCAAGTATGGAAACTATCATGCCAAACATAAGATACCTCAAAGGGTTAGTTAATAATATACATAATCATAAGAGATAAAAACATAAGCCATAATAAAGCATGATAGAGCATAAAAAAGTTCATACTTATCTCACTGACCTTCTTACTCAAATGAACTACTTCACAAACAACATCCAAGTATACTTGTCTGTTTGGTCATTCTTGATCATAATTCACTATCATAATTAAGACCTTAAGTTCATCACAACATATGAGCACTCTACCCCTAGGCCACCTCATAGCACACTTCTACAATGCATGTGAAGCATCCCATTTTACTTTACACACTAAGAATGTCTTCGAGTCACTCTATTCCCTTTCTTATTAGTTTGGGAGTCTCTAGTAGACCTACTTCATATTGACAAGGAACTATAATCTTAATTCAATCATTTCATGGAAAGCAACAATAGCCACTTCCCAAGCAAAACATACATATCATAGGGGTCGTTCATAGGTAGCTTCAAGTCATACTTGTGTCATGTATGGATAGCATCCCATACTACCATCTACACTAAGTACTTTTCTAAGCTAATTTAACCAAAGCTAACTAAGGAAGGAAACACCCATCCTAATCATCATGCAACCAATCATGTAGATTCAAGCTAATCATAGGGGATCATGAACATCAATGATAAGCTACCATGAGAAACTAATGTCAAGCTAGTTCATGTAATGCACCTCGCATGCAAGACAAGCTTTCATAAAAAGCACCTTGCATGCAAGTCAAGATAACAATAGAGAGTATAGGCCTTTCCCCTAAAGCCATCATAATATGGTTTAGGCCTAACCAGGTCAATCTATCATGAAGGAACGCTAGTCATGGTACTTCAAAAAATTCTTAGGAGAGATTGATTACTCAATGCCAAGCTATCATGACAACCACCTTCCCAAAGCTATCATGATCAAGCATCCTGGAAACACATTACCAAGCTAAACATAAGAGAGTTTACTTCTTCCATCCCATTCTATCATGAGATTCATCACCTCAAGATATCATGAGACATTGTATCTCAAGCTATTATGTGACCTACCATCTCAAGCTAACACACCTTGGTCTTATCTTTTCAAGTCAACAAAACAAGAAGAGGCTTGTTCAATACAACTTTGAGCTATTATAATTCATCATGTCTTAATTCATTTTAGTTTATTTGGTCAACCTAGAATACATATATGTGAGAGAATTTAATTCTCCTATCATGTTCATGTCTAAGTGCAAAAGAGAAGAAACACCATCACCATCCCTACATATTTACTTCACCCACAAAGCCCTAGCATGAATGGAATACAAGACCTACGACAGATTACTTTTCTTAATTCATCATGATCCATGTTAAATTGCAAGTTAATTCATTCAATTTGATCATTAGAAGTTAAGTCTAGGCATACATAATCACATAGGTTCAATTCCAACTTTAAAAGTCAAGACTGTCAAAAATCAAGTCCTAGTTGAATTCATATCAAGGTGATTAAATGTTTATCAATTAGCATGCAATAAAAGTGAATTAATAAGATCAAATTTGAACCTTCATATTGCCTCTAATGGCCTAAAATCACCATGATCACCGTCAACATCAATTACTATAATTCACCATTAAAACCTCATGAAAAAATCACATAATAATAATATCCACATAATTGAATGCTACCCACTAGATTGGGATCACAATCAAGTCTTACCCACAATGCAATTACAACCTTCTTTAGATTGGGGGTCTTTAGATTCACAGTTGAGGAATAACTATGGTGATTCCATGAATGGAACAATACATGGATGAATAAGCTTCACATACCTTATATTAGATCATGAATCCCATCTTGAATCCTTGTTGAAATTCGTCCTAAGAGCATCCCCCAATTTCTCTTCTTATTCTATGGAGTTCTTGAGAGAGTTTTAGAGAGAAGAGGTTTTGATCTTGGAGAATAATGTTTAGATGGGTCTCTTATTGTTAAATACTCATAATATACATAAAAACACCTAATTTAACTGCCAATGCACTTACTTTAACGTGGGATGAGTTTCTCATTCACCTATTTAGTGACCAGCGTGCAGGCAGTGCAGTTGCAGGCAGGGCATCTTCTGATTGACAAGTCGTCCTGCTGCTCTGTTAGTTGAGACAGAGACTCAACTTTGGGGAGGTTAATCTCACACTTCTAAGTGTTGAGAAACGCCTCCAATTGATGAGGGTCAATCCATACAAGCTTCGTGGTTCATGGGGTCGTCGATTGGACACTGCCAAGGCAGTCCTTGGCCAGCCTTTGGGTCCTTCCCAAGGACCTTTTCGGTTGTCCTTGGGGAATTTTTCCCGGACATTTCCACTCTAAATGAATCCGTCCAAATTTTAGGAACATGTACCATCATATTAGCTCCAAACACTACGCAAAACCTAATGAAACATTCTAATGCACACAAGCACGTTCTCAATGTTAACTTTTGAACGTCTTTGACGTTTGACCTCCAAACTCCTACAAACTTTATATAGTGTCTCTAAATACTAAATTTAGTAATTTTTAGACTTTTAAGCTAATTTCACAAATGTTAGGCACTTCTTGTACCTAAATCATTTTGGGGTCCTTACAATACACCCCACTTGGGAATCATTTGTCCTTGAATGACACCTTCTTAAAGGACTAACTCTAAACTAGAAGCCCATCGTACATGCATTGTACCTAAATGCACATACACAAATCAAGGAAACAATTCAATTCCAAGCTAAATATAACTATACATAACCATATAAAGACTTCGTGAAAAGACTCCTTATCCCCCAAATAGGAATAAGGTACACATGTCTTTATTACATCAATTCCTCTTCATAAAGAAACAACACAATCACAAGGCAAATCATAATTATAAGTAATTTTTGAAATTTTGCATAAACTATTAAAGATACACATACCGTAGAAGGACATAAGGAGATCATTCTTGATCACTCTTGGATTTAGATCATAGAACCTATATCTCTTTGGAGGACCATCTTCCACCTTATTAGTAGAAACTAGGTTGCCTTCTCTCAGATTAGCTTTTGCCTTAGCGCAATATTTCCTCATATGACCACTCTCACCACAACCATAGCAACCATCTTTACCGGTCAAACACCAACCCTCATGTTTCTTACCACATCAAGGGCAAGTAGGTCGGGTGTAATCATTACTCTTGTCGTACTAGGAGTACTAGAGTATCCATGTCTAGAACACTTTCGTTGATTCTAAGAACGACCATGCCCGTTGGACCTTTCACTTTCCACCCAAATTCTCTTTCTCTCCTTCTTAAGATTGGACTCCTCTACTTTTTGAGCAAAACCAACTATTCGGGAGATATCCATGTCATCTACAAGCATTTTCATACGGAATTCTTCTTTAACTAGTTCTGACACCCCCGTCATGACCTATTCATCAAGTCTCTAGGGTTTGATACAAAGCTTGGAGCATACTTAGACAATTGAGTTAACTTCAAAGCATACTCCTCAACACTAAATTTTACTTACTTGAGGTTTATGAATTCCCCCAACTAAGCCTCTCTCAATTCCCAAGGAATGAACATATCAAGGAAGGCCAACTTAAAAGTCTATCACTCTATGGAACCCGCCCTTACTGTCCTAGAATCTTTCCATTGCTCATATCAAACTTGAGTCATATCTCTAAATTATTCAGTGGGTAGCTCCACTTTCTCCCTAGAAGTCAATCCCATGATACCAAGAGTCTTATAAACCTCACCTATGAACACACCTAGGTCTTATCTTACAAAGTCAACCAAATAAGAAGTGGCTTATCAATATAGATTCAAACTACTCTAATTCATTATGTCTTGATTCATTTTAAGTTATTAGGTCAACCTACAATCCATCTATCTGAGAGAACTTGCTTCTCCTATCATGTTCATATCTAAGTGCAAAGAGAAGAAAACATCATCACCATCCCTTCATAATGACTTCACCCCCAAACCCTATCATCAATGGCATACACCCACGACAATCGATTACATTCCTTCATTCATCATTATGTATATTCAGTTGCTAGTTAATTCATTCAATTTGATCATAAGAAGGTAAGTCTAGGCATACATGATCACATCGGTTCAATTCAAACTTTACAATAAATTCATCTCTAGGTGATTCAATCATGATCAGTTAGTATATAATACAATTGAATTAAGAATATCAACTTAGAACCTTCATCGTGCCTGTAATGACCTAAAATCACCATGATCACCTTCAAAATCAGTTACCACAATTTACCATTAAAAACTCATGAAAACATCAAATAATCATCATATGAAGATAATTGAATGTTACCCACTATATTGGGATCAAAATCAAGTCATACCCACAATGCAATCTCAACCCTTTCTAGATTGGGGTTCTTTGGATTCATAATTGAGGAATAACTAGGGGACTCCATAAATGGAAGAATCCATGGATGAATATTATTCACATACCTTATATTAGATCCTTAATCCCATCTTGAATCCTTGGTTAAATTCTACCTAAGAGAAACCCCCAATTTCTCTTCCTCTTTTATGGTGTTCTTGAGAGAGTTTTTAAGAGGGAGAGGTTTTTGATCTTGGAGTCTAATGCCTCAATAGGAATCTAGTTGTTTAAGTACTCATAGAAAACCTAAAAATACCTAATTTAACCTCCCATTCATTCATTTTTATGTGGGGTGAATTTTCCTTTCACCCCTTAAGTGGCCAACATGCAGGTAGTGTAATTCCAGGCTGCTTCGATGAAAGACAGTCAACGGGACATAGTCTGATAGATGAGCCATCCTGATGCTCCTTTTTTTGAAACAGAGACTCCACTTTAGGGGGCTGGTATCACACTTCTATGTTTTGAGCAACGCCCCGAATCGACGGGGCTTCGATCCATGCATGCTCTGTGGTTCTGCGAAGGCAGTCCTTGGTCGGCCTTTGGTTCCTCCCAAGGACCCTTTGGGTGGTCCTTGGGGAGTCGTACTCGGATGTTTACTCCCAAAGTCATCCAAATTACCTTTGAAGTCAATAAAACAAGCTCTTAGCATATATTCTACGGTTTTGATGGTACCCTCTGCTTGACCATCCGTTTTGTGATGAAAAGCAGTACTAAGTTTCACTTGAGTTCCTAACCCCTTTTGGAAAGACCTCAAAAAATGAGAAGTGATTTGTGAACCTCTATCCGAGATGATGGATAAATGGATCCCATGAAAACTCACAATCTCATTAAGGTACAACCTTGTGTACTCCTCCGCTGAATTAGTAGATCTAACAGGGATAATGTGAGAAGATTTCGTCAATCTATCAAAAATCACACATATTGAATCATTTTGCCTACGAGTCTGAGGAAAACCTACTGAAAAATCCATATTGATATTTTCCCACTTTCAAGTAGTAACCCCATCACTTGAGTTAGAACTCCCGGTCTTTGATGCTCGGCTTTCACTTGTTGACAATTAGGACATTTAGCCACAAACTCTGTTATATCCCTCTTCACACCATCCCACCTAAATACCTCTTCAATATCACGATATATTTTGGTGGCACTCGGATAAATGGAGTATTATGAACCATGAGCTTCTTCTAAAATTTCTCCCCTTAGACCATCCACATCTAGTACACACAATCTACCTTAGTACCTAAGTACCCCATCCCACCCCCCACCCCACATGGGAGGATGACTCATTGAACTTTCTAAGAACGAATTCCTTCAAGTCCATCAATAGAGGATCAAGGTGTTGCTTATCTTCACCTCCACCACTAAAGATTATTCAAAATTATGATGAACCATAGAACCTTCGTTTAGAGAATCTTCCAACGGAACAACCAATCAAGAATCTATGCACCTCTTTCTCAATCTGTTTCTTATCATCGGGAACATGGGCTACACTACCCATTAATATTCGACTTAGAGCATCCACAACCACATTTTCCTAGTAAGGGTGGTAGAGAAAACTCATGTCACAGTCCTTCAAAGGTTTCAACCACCTTCTTTGTCGGAGATTCAACTGCTTTTGAGTGAACACATATTGAAGACTCTTGTGGTTGGTGGATACATCCACATGGACACCATATAGGTAATGCCTTCATATTTTTAAAGCAAACACTACGACCGCTGATTCAAGATCATGAGTTAGGTAGTTCTTCTCATGCACTTTGAGCTGTTTAGAGGCATAAGCTATCACCTTACCTTTTTGCATGAGGACACAACCCAAACCTACTAGAGAAGCGTCACAATACACTACAAAATGCTTGGTACCGTCTAGTAAAGTCAACACTGGAGCGAAGGTAAGCTTATCTTTCAACTCTTGGAAACTTCTTTCATAAGCTTCCGGCCAGTCAAACTTAACTTTCTTTTGCGTTAAGGTTGTCAAAAGAGATTCAATGGATGCGAACCCATCAAAAAATTTCCAATAATACCCGGATAAAGCCAAGAAACTTAAAATATAAGTTGGAGTCAAAGGTATAGGCCAATTTTTAACCGCTTCCATTTTCTTTGGATCTCCCTCTATACCCTCACATGAGATAATGCGACTGAGCAAAGAAACAGATCTCAAACAAAATTCACATTTAGTATATTTAGCAAAGAGTTGATGTTCCTTGATTACTTGCAATACAACCCTTGAATGGTTCATATGCTCATCCTCACTCTTAGAATATACCAAGATATCATCAATGAAGACAATTACAAAAGAATCAAAGAAATTCCAGAACACTCTATTCATAAAGTCCATAAAAGTCACAGGGGCATTAGTTAGACCAAAATACATAACTAGGAACTCACAATAACCATACCTAGTTGGGAAAGTCATTTCAAGTATATCTTTAACTCTCACCCTAAGTTGGTGATATCCCAACCTCAAGTCAATATTCAAAAAATTTCTTGCCCCTTGGAGTTGATCGAACAAATCATCAATCCTGGGGAGAGGATACCTACTCTTTATGGTGGCCTTGTTTAGTTGTCGATGATCAATGCACATCTTGAGGGACGCATACTCGTTTTTCACAAACAACACTGGAGCACCCTATGGGGAAATACTAGGTTGAAAAACCTTTCCCAAACAAATACTGAGTTGAGCCTTCAACTCTTTCAATACAGCTAGAGCCATTGGATAAGGAGATTAAATAAAGTTTTTATCCGATGATAAGTCCATGCCAAAATTTAATTTCCCGTTCGAGAGAAATTCCGGGTAAGTCATCGGGAAAGAATTCTGGAAAATTCTTTACTACGGGGACCCAGATCTTCGGACTCCACGTCCTTGACCCTTACAACATGGTAGAGACACCCCTTAAAGATCATCTTACAAGCCTTTACACACAAAATAATTCAAACTCTAGGGATTGAGTTTCCCTCCCTCCATTCTAAGACGGGTTCGCATGGAAATTGGAACTTAACTACCCTTATTCTACAATCCATGGAAGCAAATCAAGCATGCAACCAATCCATTCCCAAAATGACATCAAAATCAAACATCTCAAGTTATACCAAATTTACCAATGTAACTCTATTGGGAAATGATATAGGATAACTCCTAAAGACTCTACTAGCCACAATGGAGTCACCCACCGTGGTAGTAATTAAAAATGGTTCCATCAACATATCGAGCAACACATTTAAATTTTTGGCCACTAAGGGAGTTACAAATGATAAAGTAGCTCCGGAATCTTGTAAAGCATAGACATTTATGGAAAATACATGTAACATACCGGTGACAAAATCGGGAGAATCCTCTTGTTCACCCCTAGAAAGGAGAGCATAGAAGCGGTTTTTGTTAGGAGCATTAGAACTAGGACCGCTTTCTTGTGCTTGGCTATTCCCATTCACTTGACCCCTTACCATAGGACAATCCCCCAATTTATAGGTATTCTTTCCACACCCGAAGCACTTATCCATCCCAACTAGGCATTCACCCATATGCTTCTTGATTACCACACTTGATACAAGTAGGTTTCTTACTTGGTGAATTTCCACTTCTTCCCCTTTGGGACGTAGGATTAGACACCCTATCTTTACTAGCCTCGGGGAAATTGGAAGTAACTTTGTTGGAGACCCTCTTCTTGAACCTAGGATTGTATTGAATTTCCAACATACCCTTAGAAGTACCTCCTTCATAGGGCATTGAATTCCCTATTCTTCCTCTTAAGCCTACATTCCTCAACTTGTTGAGCATGCACCATCAAACGAGAAATGTTAATTTTGTCATGAAGAGTCGCTGAACGACACTCTTCGACAAGATCATCGGATACACACGTCACAAAATGGCTCATGTCATCTCTAGAATTGGAACCAAAGAAGAGGCATACTTAGACAACATAGTGAATTTCAAAGAGTTCTCTAACACACTCATACCTCCTTGACGAAGGTTGATAAACTCTTCCACCTTTGCATCTCTTTTCTCCCTTGGGAAGAACCTGTCACGAAATGTCCTCCTAAAGGTTTCCCAACTTATGGGACCTGCTCTCAAAGCCCTATTGTCCCTCCATTGAGTGTACCATGTTTGAACCACATCCTTGAGTTGATCTGCGGCTAGCTCGGCCTTCTCATTTGAACTCACTCCCATAGAATACAAGATCTTGTAGACCTCATCAATAAAGTCTTAAGGGTCTTCATTAACCTTAGACCCAAAGAACATTGAAGGGTTCATCCTTGTGAAGTCCCGCAAGCGTGAAGACATGGTATTAGCATTTTGCTTCACACTGGGTTGTACTTCCTAGTTTTGTTGAGTCGCCACACCTTGAGCTTGAGTAGCTACATATTGAGCTTGAGTAGTCATGGCTTGAGAAAGGTTGATTAGAGTCGACCTTATCTCTCCCTCCATCATAGCCAGAAGATTGACCAGAGCTTGGTCACCTTGAGGAGATTACTCTTGAAGAGGAGCTTGTTTATCTTGGGCAGGAACTCCCGCATTAGAAATATCTTCTTCAACTCTTCCTCCGTCTACCCCTCTAGTAGTCATAACCTATAACCACAATAAAAGGGTTACAAGAAAAATGATACATAGAGTTAAGACTCTCGAGGAGCGACTTCAAGATTACCAAAATGGTGAGAATTTTCTAAGTATCACATAACCTCTCATTCATAAGTGTTGAGAGCTTCACAATTATTAACAAGACTCTACATAGAAGTGGTTTAGTGAGACATCGATCCTAAGATTACTCAACCTCATGCGCTGATACAAGGTTTCTCACGATTGAGGAACACTCTAGATGTAAGCGGCATCTTCGTCCTCAAATGTAAGGAGAGAACAAGTGTCTTTAGACATAACCAATGCTACTAAGATAGACAAGTGGCATCATCCTCAAACTTTGAGGACTCACCAATAACTTGGGAACAAATCCAACTCTTCCTTGAAATGGCCGTCTACTATTAAATGTCCCAAACCTACATATTTGTAGAAACATAAAGAATATGGGTTAGTACAAATCACATGTACTAAGTATGGAAATATATGCAAGTAAAACCATTGAAATCATGTGCAGAGGGACATTTTGTTCAAAACTATTCTAAATAACTTTGAAATCCTTTTATGCACACATAAGAGCATATACAAGTCGATGATCATATCAGCACTTAAGACAAGTTCATATCATTATACAAGAACAACAATATCATAAAGTCATATTAACATGAACAACATCATCATAAGGTCATGTCAACATTTCATGTTCAAGAGTTCATATCATCAAATTATACAAGACCCTTACCAACAATCCCCTCTTTAGCCTACAGGTGCAATGCTCATGTTAAGCCCCATAACCCCACATAATCAAGTAAACTAGAAAAGAGGTAATAAGCAATGTCTATACTTCATATAACATCATATCATGCTTAGTAATAATTTATATTCATTTAGACCAATATCATGTTCATCAAGTGAAACTAACGTCATATAAGAGCAACATCACATAGAACCAACATTGAACACTTCATTCATATCATAAAATGCATAAGAACATCCTCCTATGACTTCCCTCAATGTTAACTTGTAAAATTCATATGTAAAGTCTCATACTGTTACATACACTACGTCGAACCCCTTAAGTCACCCTAGTTAGAGTTCACCTTTATTACATCATTCATTCATTTTATTTTCGGGAACAATTTTCTTAACCGACGTTATACCATGTGATCTAAACATGGAATCTGAAGTCATGAAACCCTACACCGAAAGAAGGTGCTCTACTTTCAAAAGTAGAACAAAACATGAACACATCATTTTAGGTGGATCCACTAGCTAGTTTCTTATGGGGGCAACATACTTAAGGAACTAGGAGGTATACCGGAAACTCATGTATGCACATTGCATAGTAGTCTCTATCTCATGAGAATCATTGTGAACCTACCTTACCATATTAGAAAGGGTCACCTATCATATCTAGTGTGTCTGGTGCTAAGCTAAAGTCCCTTTTTGAAATGTCTTTAAGCCTTTCTAAATCATCAAATCTTAATATAGGTCATAAGAGACTAACCCCTTGTATAATAATGTCATTAGATCATTATATATTGCATGAGAACTTCCTTTCATCACAAACAAGCATTAGTGAGATCAACACATCATAGGCATAGTAATAGGCACACAAGAGAATCACCTTCAACCTTGCATCATCATACTCTTAGCAGGATCTCATAATTGAACATATCCATAACATGCCATCACATTTATCATATCATCATCTTCCTAATCTATTCATATAATCATACTTCAATTGAACATAATTACCAAGAATAAACTATCATTATTGAAGTAGAGAACTCATAATTTTAAAGGTCTTACCAATAGCTTCCAAAATCTCCTTCAAGAATTCATCATAAATCTCACAATATACACCCATCAATTCACTAAATATCATAATATAATAATTAATTAAACAATAAAATATTCAATTCTGACATCCTTAATCTTCTACGAGTCCAATTCATGACTAGGGTTAGGGAAAAGGGATCATTCATGGATTCTTTCATATAACTAGGTCAAAAATGAAGAAGTACAAAAATTAACCAATAAAAAATCATAATATATCAATAATAATCAATAAAATACAACATTAAATCAATTAGAGAAGTAACCCACGAAATTGGATGAAAATCATGATTTTAGACATCTTTGAAAATTAATTTTGAAGAGCCCCTTGGGGAAAGAGATCCCAAGAGTGAATAGCTTCCATACCTTAGGATTCCATCAAGAATTAAGGATAAAAACGTGATTCTTGTATCCCTAATCAACATTGGACTTGGTCTTCAATAGTGATCTTTGGAATAGAGAGAGAAAGTAGAGAGAAGTTGGAGAGAATTGGGTTCAGGAAATAATGGGGTACTGAGTTAGGTTAATAAAGTTTAACTCTTTTATAGTCCCTAACTAACTTAATTATTTACCCCTTAACCTTAATTAATTTATTAAATAATTATCTAATTAACCTCAGCTTAATCGAAACTTGGTAGCGAGCCAAGCTTCAATCGATGAGTTCACATCAACGATCCGTTGACCAAACCACAGCCGCGTACTGGTCATCTGTGGTTTGTGTAAGAGACCTGGTTTTTGAGGCCATTTGGGAGATGGATAAATATGAACCAACGAACCCCCATCGATTGTCCTTTGACCCATCGACGGCTTGTCGTTTGGTTCGTCACTAGCCACTGTCAAATGATAACTTTTAGGGTCAAATGTAGGGTCCTCTTCAAGGACCCTTGGGGTGGTACTTGGGGATTTGTACCTGGACGTTTCAGCCCTAAAAACACTCTAATATATTTTTAAAACCTTTTTACAAAATTTGACTAGATTCTGACTCTTAGAACCCCTTGAAACACACCAAGGCACACTAGCTCATTTTCCACAACCCTCCAGATGTCACGGTCATTTATTGACGTTTTGATTCCATACTTCCTAATTGAGTTTATTACTTTTGTTTAGGCTTAGAAACAGTATTTTAAGTCTTAGTTCATATAGTGAAATTCTAGACTAAGTCATGGACTTCAGGAGTGTTAAAGATATGACGTGCAAGTTAGTATTTAGCCCTTACAAATACAAATGGATTCTCTCCTCCTCACTTATCATATGTTGAGCACTATAATAGGATAAAAGAATTAACCTTAACCTCGTAGGATTCATTTATCATATTAACCTTCTCAATATCCATAAATTCATCATTTTTTTAGTCTCTCATAGTACAAGGAACATACTTCTCATGAAGCAAAACATGATAAGTTTCAAATAAACAAAAACACAACTGATGAAAGACACTCCACAGTAAGCTCTCTATTACTGCTTAGCTTAACCCTTCAATTGAAACGTCACAAACTTAACCTTGTGTTGTTGCATCATTCCCAACTTATGTAACCTCTCATAACAGTGCAATATGAACTCAAACAAATCCTCATTCTGTAAAATGCGAAACACTAGAGTCATCATTTCAGAATCATGGACAATATATTGTGTTCTATTTTACTCATCACATGGACCAACAACGGACGAGAGAATACATCAATACTATAAGCCTCATCAATCATGGGTGTTGTGTTTATAACATAATGAGTACCTAGAGCCTGAGTATATGTACAATTAGTGTGCTTCAAGACCTACCAACTCATTCAAAAAGGCCAACATTTGTTGAACCGCTTCCGAAGAGATAGGGAAAGACCAATATACCTTACATACATTTCAACTTCTTGGTCAGCCCCATATTTATTAACTTTGATTTATACCACTTTTTCAACATGATCATGGGTACGGAAGGGGTCTCTTTCCTAGTCTTAGTAGTCACTCTGATCTTGACCCCTAGCGGATGTTCTCTCTATCCTTTTCCTACCTCTTCCTTGGAATTTGCCTCGTGTTACTATCTCTAAAATTTGAGAAAGAGCCCGTCACCCATTATATAAAGTATCAACCATCTATATACAAAAGACTAAAGGAAGTAAAATACCAATTCAGATTGTTATATACCAATTGGAATCAAGATATAGCTCAAAGGGAAAAAGAAATGGGTATTCCTCATGCTATGTACCCTCTCCAATAAAAGTATAAAACACTCTATATCATTCCATAAGACTTTGATAAAATCTTTTTGATACAATGAGATTAAAAAAAGTAGGGATCCATACCATCATTTTAGTGTCCAACATCGATGTGAGCAACCTACACTAACCTTTGGATGGGATAACCAATTCATAACCCAACTTTAACCATAAAAATAGTTTTTAGAGCCAAAACTAGAAATACAAAAACTAAACAATAGTTTAAATCAAACAGCATATTTAATGCCCAAAACCAAATCCATTACCAAAATCATCAGGATAAACAACCCCTTTGAATATTACAATTATAGTACCAAAAATATGATTATCTTGAATAAGGGGATGTAACCCCGACAAAGAAAACAATAGGACAAAGTCTTAGAAATGTACGAGTCCTAAAATATGAACGAAGAAACCAGACGGAACCCATGGAAGATCGATAAAAATAACTTACCCTTGGATTTTAAATTTGTGTGTTCCAAAGTTGAGGTCTCCAAAAAACTGCCTGAATATGCCTTGTAATCAACAAAGAAAGAGCACCTATACTATAAATACACAACCACAGTTTACTAGTTGGATTATATAACCAGTTCTTACATATGAATGTGAAACAATTTACCACAATATGGTAGCACAAATTAACATATTTAATAATAAGTCACAGCATATATAAACTCTCAGCCATAATTTTTGACTTAACAAAGACATGGAACATGTCGTAACACCCTAAAAAATCTGACCTAAAATTTAACCTTGAATATTTGTGTCTTCTGGTGATACAAAAGCTTTTTATGTCTTGTAACTGTTTATATGGACCATAGAAGGGTTAAAGGAACCAATCCCTTGAAAGTTGGTTCTTGGGTTCTTGTTTCATGCTACGTGTTGTAAAAGATTTTATGGTCCGTAGAAATTCCTTAAGGAAACGTTCCTATAACACCTCTCATAGTAAACATTCTACAGATGTGCAAGGCATCCTGCCAAGGATCTTCTGGAATGAAAGGATCTGTAATCCCCATCTTCTGAAAACTAGGAAACTTATCTTATTCTTACGAGATGTTCTATGATCCATAGGTTTTTGTACAGACCGGATATGGCCATCCGTAGACGGCTTTTTACAATTTTAAGAGGAGTATTTTTAGTTTTTTCCACCCTTTATAAATTTAAACCTTAATAGTGTTACAACTAACTAAGTTTATAGGAATCTCCTAGCACAAAGATAAGTTGAAAGCTTCCTTTCCGATTAAGTTTTGATATTAGATTTTAATTAGTTCAACTACAAACATGCATATATGTTAGAACATGAAGATTTAGGTGGTCCATAACCTATCAAACAAAATATAGTGGATACGTGTTTATAATGCCACCAATTTTGAATAAATCATAGTGTCGAGTAAATAGTAGAGATATTTTACCAACCTGATATATTGTAGTGACGTTTTAGCGACCTTAAAATACTAAAAATAGATGTTTTATCGTTTTTCCTTCAGGAAAATCTTAAAAGAAATTATTAACTCATAAAATTCCCTAAACAATCATATTTTTATCTCTTAATTCCTCATTTTGTTCGCCCTCAAACCCTAAGGCAAAACGCTAAGGAAAATAAGAGCATAAGACTTTCATGCAAGATTTCTTCAAATCTCTTTTTAACATTCTTCTTCAAGGTTTTCCATAAACTAATTCAAGAATTGCAAAAAAGGGTTTTGTTTACCCTTTTTCTTTAAGCAAGCTAGGGTTTTCAAGTCTTCCTATAAAGTTCTTCTTTATATGTCTTCAAGAATTATGTTCTCCATGATATGCATGGCTATTTATATTATTTGACTAAATTCGTCCTTACCCCCTACACCTTAACGAAGTTACTAGAAAGTTTAAACAACTTTTGTCCTTAATTTATGAAATTATTTATATGCATTTATCCTTATTTTAAATTCAATATTATTATACTAGGAGATTGGAATTCTTTATGCATAGAGTTTTTTAATTTTTTTCTTCATATTGAGTTTTATAGTGTTTAAAACACTATTTTCAGAAAAGTTTAAGGAAACTGAAATGATTAAAAAATTAGGTTAAAAGAAAGTTTATTTCAAAAATAGCTTAACGAGTTTTCAAGCAGATTCAGTACATATCAGTTACCTCTTCAAGAGGCCATTTTGAGAAATTATCTCAACCAAGAGATTATTTTTACTTGAGAACTTTAGTTATTCCTTTTTGGAAAAGTATTGTAACACCTAGGAATTGAAAACATGAAAAAATTGCAGCTTTTGTAGAACTGTCAGTACCACCAGTGCCACCAATGGTCCGTAGAAAAGCCCTTGAATGGCAAGTCCAAGTTTTCTAAACCTGTCAAAGTTTCAGTACTTTCATAAAGTTCACCAGGAGAGTCGTTTTTAATATGAACGATTCGTAGGTAGGTCTCGTAGATATGTCCCAAACATAGAGACAATTTAGTATCAAAAGTAGGAACCCACGACTGAGGAGAATGGTTTGTGCTGAGACCTATAGATGTTAGGTCAGTTCATTGGTGAGGGTTGAAAATTATTTTTAAAAGGGATTTTGGGTCTTTTCCTATTTATTATAACCCAACATCATGTCGTTTTAAATCGTACCACAAAACTAAATAAACATTTTTACCCCCAAAGTTCCTCTATTTGACTCATTCTTCTAAATTCTCAAAGAGTATTAAAGTTCTTCCCCAAATAGTTTTCTCTACAATCTTGAAAAAGAAGTCTAGGGTATCAAGGTCAATCCTCCAAATTCACCATTGATTTTAAGCTCTTGAATAAAGGTATGATAGTATTCACATATGGAGTAATTTCTTCATAGGGTTCTTAAATATTCAATTTTTTAAGGTAGAATCGTCAAAGAAAGTTTGGATTTTTAATCAATATCATGGGCTCCTTTAAATAATGATTTAATTGATTGTTTTATTTCTTTTTATTCATGAATTTAAGCAATTGAATGTTTGTAAACTTAATCCCCGTGAATCCATGTTAAATCCATGTTTTTTTGAATTAATCATATGATGGAGCTTTTGAATAATGAAAGATGAATTTATTAAGATATGCATGTTTTTATGAAATTGATGTTAAAGTTTTAAGGATACTTTGAAAATATAGTTTCTATATCATTCTTTTTGTTGTGAAAGGGTTTCTCACATACTACTCGTAACATGATTGTAAAAGGATTATCTCACATAAAGGATTTATAGGGTCTAAAGGTCTTCTGAGGTAAGATGAATGAAGTAACGAGCTATTCTAATTATAAGGCATACACTGATCACCCATGTCCTGGATGATAAGACAAGTGGAGAATGTCACATGCTTCATGAATTATAAGACGAGATAAGACTAGTGAATATACAGTGGGATTTATGCTTAGAACCGAGTGGACATGTGGCGATTAGCAAAGTCCAATAAACTATGTGTCATTGTCACATCCCAAGAGTACACCATAGAAGATAGGGTGCTCTTGGAGTGCAACATGGTGTACTTGACCTCTCGGAGGTCTTGAACAAGCCCTTTCTTATCATTCATCGCATATACATAAATGAAAAGTAGTGCGGAACAAAACTTTTCACAACATGCGAATAGTCTTTCAAAATGTCACGACATGGATTCTGGAATCCGAATCACAACCGGCGTCGTTGACCTCTCAGAGGTCGCAGACAAGCCTCTTCTTGCATTCATCACATTCATACGGTTAATTTTAGCCGAAAATTTAAAAATTTTTGTTTATATTTGAAGTATACGTAGACTTCGTATTGTAAACATATAAACGCATATTTGTAAGGAAGTTCATTGCTCATACATCAACCATCTACTTATAGAAATATACAATTTGAAGGAAATATAATCTCATGTCATAAGTAATACTTGCACAAACTGTATCATTACTAGCGTCTGAATAAAATAGGAAAGAAGCAGTAGTGGAACATACTCCACTAGTTCAAACCTATTACTAAGAAAGAAATGTAAAGTCAAGCATCCACGATTGCATGAGGACCTACCAAGTCCAAATGAAATCTCTAAGTCCGAACAATTATAATGATACCTTCAACGTCCACCTGATCCTGCACCTAAAATAGTAATATTCTATGGATTTATTACACACTTGTACTAAGTATGGGTACATGAAGCAACACATAATGGTAATACATGAACAAGAATGGCTCTTCCTAATCAACATGCTTTCTTAGAAGTTCAACTCTCTTGACTTGCCTAATTCGTAATAAGAAGGTCATGCTACCATTATGTCACACATCATACATACATAGGTTCACATGACATACATTTCATGTTTCATATATCATACATTTCTTATCCACGAGACCTTGGAATCATGGACGTAGCATTAAGATATCTCAAGTGAGGGGCCAACATATGGGACCTCAACCCGAGGGCATCCTTTAGCAAGCACAGAGTCTGCTTCATTCGTTCATTCGTACTTCACATTACTCATTTCATTCATTCATAGGCTGATGTAAACACTATTTATACCTAGGATGAATTTTAAAGACTCTCATCGGGATCATGAAGTGTAGTGACCAAGAATGACCTAATGTCATTACTTGAATCTGGTTTCACAACCTGATTGTCTTGCACAAACACCTTCGATATCTTTCATTTCATTATCTTTCATACTTTGAGAAACTTTAAACATTAAATGACATAGATCATATGAGCATCATGAATCCGGTGTCTTCCCACACCGAAAAGAGGTGGAGTCACTGGCCAAAGTGAAACGAAAACATGCTAGCGTTATGGGTTCGAACAAAGCTAGTTCCCTATGTTGGCAACATAGTTCAAAGACTAGGAAATTTAGGGAGACCCATACCCACCTTGGTGGACAGTCTCATCTTCATGAGAATTATGTGAACCTCCGCCTCTCCGAAAAGAAGGCATCACCACTCATAACTAGCCTATCAGTGCTTAGTTTAAATTTCCTTTTTACATTCAACTATACATCATCAAAGCTTGCTTCTAGAATGAGGTAGTCATAGCTCATTAGATGATTTGTCATCTCTTCTATACGTATTAAGTGCGAATTTTCCTTACACTTACATATAGAATGTGATTGAGACTTGTCTCTTAATATTCAACACTCTCTTAGGTGAGTACTTTTGGTGATCTTTACTTAGGCTTGGTTAAGACTTGTCTCACCATTCATCTTAGCCTCTTGTCATGTTGTCAGCATTTTCATTAGCATCATAGTTTAACATAGTTACTCACCTCATTTCGTGAATGGTCGTTTCTTCATCTTGCCATTAATTTACATCATATGCCATGCACATGGCCTTTAGTGTACTTTACACTCATGGTAGTACCCCTTTCGGGTTATTCGTATTTGTCTAAGTGCTTCATCATCGTCTAAGTGCATATTGTGCAAGACTTATGCGTCTTGCACATTTCGGCCAAGGGACCTGATTTCGATCCCTCGTGGCTGTATTTTATTTTATTTTATGTAAGACTTATGTGCCTCACAATTTCAGTCAAAAGGACCTGTGTTCGAATTCCTTAGGCAGCATATAATTTTTTTAGATTATATGTGAGACATATGTATCTCACACACTTGGCGTCAGGCCGGATTCGATTCCCATCCTACACACAACATTATTTTCTTTTTGATTTACTCAAGACCTCTTCATCTAGTGTTAGAACCTTGAGATCTCGTGTTTGATTCTGTAACAACCTGTTTAGTAGGTTCGAGCAGTAAAAATTATTTTGAAAACAACTGACTGGGTCGACGGATCAGGCGACGGAGCGTCATGGTCACGACGGGCCGTCGAGGGACTTTGTTCCAAAACACTTAAACTCTGAAAATCTTGCAACTGAGATCGACTCTCTGAACTTCGCGACGGAACTGCAGGACGGACCGTCGTAGGTACGATGGACCGTCACAAACCCTTTACAGAATTTGACTCTCTGATCTTTGTGACGGACATGCAGGATGGACCGTCATAAACACGACGGACCGTCACAGGTTGCGTAACCTAACTGGGTCGGATTTTTGTTAAAAATTTTTAAAGGGGTGTTTTGGACTATTCATGACAAACTTTATGAAATTAGTGGGGTAAGTTTAATAATTTATTTACTTGGAGGGTTAAAGGAGATAACCTTGG
>NC_028646.1:31296833-31300276 GCF_001406875.1 Solanum pennellii
AGTGTCACGTTCCGTCTAATGAGATAGATGGATCGGAGTGTCACGTTCCGACACGTAGGAATAATGGATCAGAGTGTCACGTTCCGACACGTAGGAATAATGGATCAGAGTGTCACGTTCCGACACGTAGGAATAATGGATCAGAGTGTCACGTTCCGACACGTAGGAATAATGGATCAGAGTGTCACGTTCCGACACGTAGGAATAATGGATCAGAGTGTCACGTTCCGACACGTAGGAATAATGGATCAGAGTGTCACGTTCCGACACGTAGGAATAATGGATCAGAGTGTCACGTTCCGACACGTAGGAATAATGGATCAGAGTGTCACGTTCCGACACGTAGGAATAATGGATCAGAGTGTCACGTTCCGACACGTAGGAATAATGGATCAGAGTGTCACGTTCCGACACGTAGGAATAATGGATCAGAGTGTCACGTTCCGACACGTAGGAATAATGGATCAGAGTGTCACGTTCCGACACGTAGGAATAATGGATCAGAGTGTCACGTTCCGACACGTAGGAATAATGGATCAGAGTGTCACGTTCCGACACGTAGGAATAATGGATCAGAGTGTCACGTTCCGACACGTAGGAATAATGGATCAGAGTGTCACGTTCCGACACGTAGGAATAATGGATCAGAGTGTCACGTTCCGACACGTAGGAATAATGGATCAGAGTGTCACGTTCCGACACGTAGGAATAATGGATCAGAGTGTCACGTTCCGACACGTAGGAATAATGGATCAGAGTGTCACGTTCCGACACGTAGGAATAATGGATCAGAGTGTCACGTTCCGACACGTAGGAATAATGGATCAGAGTGTCACGTTCCGACACGTAGGAATAATGGATCAGAGTGTCACGTTCCGACACGTAGGAATAATGGATCAGAGTGTCACGTTCCGACACGTAGGAATAATGGATCAGAGTGTCACGTTCCGACACGTAGGAATAATGGATCAGAGTGTCACGTTCCGACACGTAGGAATAATGGATCAGAGTGTCACGTTCCGACACGTAGGAATAATGGATCAGAGTGTCACGTTCCGACACGTAGGAATAATGGATCAGAGTGTCACGTTCCGACACGTAGGAATAATGGATCAGAGTGTCACGTTCCGACACGTAGGAATAATGGATCAGAGTGTCACGTTCCGACACGTAGGAATAATGGATCAGAGTGTCACGTTCCGACACGTAGGAATAATGGATCAGAGTGTCACGTTCCGACACGTAGGAATAATGGATCAGAGTGTCACGTTCCGACACGTAGGAATAATGGATCAGAGTGTCACGTTCCGACACGTAGGAATAATGGATCAGAGTGTCACGTTCCGACACGTAGGAATAATGGATCAGAGTGTCACGTTCCGACACGTAGGAATAATGGATCAGAGTGTCACGTTCCGACACGTAGGAATAATGGATCAGAGTGTCACGTTCCGACACGTAGGAATAATGGATCAGAGTGTCACGTTCCGACACGTAGGAATAATGGATCAGAGTGTCACGTTCCGACACGTAGGAATAATGGATCAGAGTGTCACGTTCCGACACGTAGGAATAATGGATCAGAGTGTCACGTTCCGACACGTAGGAATAATGGATCAGAGTGTCACGTTCCGACACGTAGGAATAATGGATCAGAGTGTCACGTTCCGACACGTAGGAATAATGGATCAGAGTGTCACGTTCCGACACGTAGGAATAATGGATCAGAGTGTCACGTTCCGACACGTAGGAATAATGGATCAGAGTGTCACGTTCCGACACGTAGGAATAATGGATCAGAGTGTCACGTTCCGACACGTAGGAATAATGGATCAGAGTGTCACGTTCCGACACGTAGGAATAATGGATCAGAGTGTCACGTTCCGACACGTAGGAATAATGGATCAGAGTGTCACGTTCCGACACGTAGGAATAATGGATCAGAGTGTCACGTTCCGACACGTAGGAATAATGGATCAGAGTGTCACGTTCCGACACGTAGGAATAATGGATCAGAGTGTCACGTTCCGACACGTAGGAATAATGGATCAGAGTGTCACGTTCCGACACGTAGGAATAATGGATCAGAGTGTCACGTTCCGACACGTAGGAATAATGGATCGGAGTGTCACGTTCCGACACACAGGATTAGTGGATCGGAGTGTCACGTTCCGACACGTAGCATTAGGGGATCGGAGTGTCACGTTCCGACACGATAAGAATAAAGAGAAGAAATCTCGAATTAACTTAATATACTCGATTTCAAAAAATCTAATTCCCAAATGAGTATTGTGTGGAGGCTTGAGTCCTCGAAGATGTGCTTGAGTATTGTGGTCGGTTTTGCATTATTATTCCATATATATATTGCTTTCTATTTTGAGTTGGCCGATGATACCTACTCAGTACTTGTACTGACCCCTACTTTTATGTTCTTCTTGTTGTTTTGTGGAGTGCAGCAAGTGCACCAGCGACTTCGTCTCGTCCTCAACTCTAGCCAGTCTTCAGCACGTCAGATTTCAGGGTGAGCTATTATTCCTAGCTCGGGCTGGATTCTCTTCTTCGCGTCTTGATGTCTTTGAAGTTCAGACATGGACCATCGTTTTACTTATTTTAGTTCTTAATTACTCTTAGACTTAGAAATTTGAGGATAGATGTTCTTGATGTGATGACTTCCAGATTTTGGGGATGATAAGTAATATATTTTAGAATTTCATTTAATTGGTTATATTAATGAGTTTTGGTCTTCCGCATTTTATTTTGTAATTCAAAATTTATATACTGGTAAACGTTGGGGTTTAGATTTGTTGGTTCGCTCACATAGGAGGATAAGTGTGGGTGCCACTCGCGGCTCGTTTTGGGTCGTGACAAACTTGGTATCAGAGCTTTAGGTTCGTTGGTCTCATCACACAAGAACGAGTCTAGTAGAGTCTTGAGGAACGGTAGGGGGACGCCCTTACTTTTCTTTGAGAGGCTATAGGACTTTAGGAAAACTCCATTCTTTCTTTCTTTCGTGCTATTACTTGGGTCCAATGTGTATCTAGGTGATACAAATTGGTATCTGACATCCTCACTCTATCTCGCAGATGGTTAGAACTAGAGCAACAACTGTGTCAACACCAGCACCGGCAGGACAGGGTGCGTCTGAGCCAACCATTGGAACCGTAGCTCGAGGAGGAGCAGTGGCCAGAGGCCGTGGTAGAGGTCGCAGGAGGATGCCCTCTAGAGGAAGAGGACAAACACCTGGTCCAGATAGTAATAGGGCAGTGACCCCTCCACCGACTGATGAGGTAGTGAGAGAGGGTGAAGAAGGGGGAAATGAGCAGGTTCAGGATAAGGAATTACCACCCCAGCCTACCCTAGAGATGATTAACCAGGTTCTCACCTATCTTAGCGGGTTGTCTGATCAGGGCCAGACACCTCCAGTGTTTTCTGCACCAGCACCT
>NC_028646.1:31306466-31350726 GCF_001406875.1 Solanum pennellii
TATGTTGCATTCTATTTTGAGTTGGCCGATGATACCTACTCATAACTTGTACTGACCCCTACTTTTATGTTCTTCTTGTTGTTTTGTGGAGTGCAGCAAGTGCACCAGTGACTTCGTCTCGTCCGCAACTCTAGCCAGTCTTCAGCACGTCAGATTTCAGGGTGAGCTATTGTTCCTAGCTCGGACTGGATTCTCTCATTCACGTCTTGATGTCCTTGAAGTTCGGACATGGACCATCGGTTTACTTATTTTAGTTCTTAATTACTCTTAGACTTAGTAATTTGAGGATAGATGTTCTTGATGTGATGACTTCCAGATTTTGGGGATGATAAGTATTATATTTTAGAAGTTTATTTAATTGGTTATATTAATGAGTTTTGTCTCTTCCGCATTATATTTTGTTCATTATGGTTGAAATATTGGTAAACGTTGGGGTTTAGATTTGTTGGTTCGCTCACATAGGAGGATAAGTGTGGGTGCCACTCGCGGCTCGTTTTGGGTCGTGACAGATTCTTAGGTGTAGCAGTTTATTTATTTGAATTTAGACGAGTCTTATCTAATTAGCATTAGGTCCTTAAGTTCATTTTTCTTACACTTTAGTCTAGACAATTTGGTTTAGATTTGTATATCAACTTTTACCAATACTTTAGCCAAAACTTATGTCCATATATCCGTACTATTTCTTTGTGCATTGATGTACATGGCCGAGAGTCTTAGACTCATTTTAATTTTGCAATTAGTATTTCATTTTGGAACATCATTTTCATTTACTTTCCATGAACATCACGGTTTCATCATCATACGTTAATAATGCGACAATTACATAGAACATAATTCACCACATTCTTGAAAGCAATCCGTAATATGCATTACATTGTATTAGCATTATCATGTATATTATACATACATACAATCGGACACATATAAAATGATCATACACTCTCCGAAAACATCACATTGCACACAATCACAAACGCTCCTAAGGTTATCTACCAGCAAAGATACCAACGCATGCATCAACTTTTCAGAGGATCTAATGACAGGGGCATGCAACAAGAGCAACCTTAGTTTTTGATTGGAATACGTACTGAACCTTAGGGGACTCTTGGGAAAGGGACCAAGATATAATAAAACTCATACATTTTTCAACTTTTTCAACCAGCCACAAACACGTCCTATCCCACGCACAAACCTCTATTTCGAGCTTCGATTCTTGTTCACAAGTGAAGTTCTTTACGTGATTTCTTAAAATACATAGGCGTACGAATTTTTCTTTTAGTTTTTGAAGGATGAATGTCGACAACTCTTAAAAAGTAGACTTATTTTATTTTTCTATTTTTGAATTGCAAGGTAAAGCTGAAAATCATTTTGTGGATGTATAATGAATTAAGAGTGTACATGAAGTACACTCCTAGTTGGAGTCTTGCGCTTCATTTTCTTGGGGTTTATTGTGAATTATTCAACACAATTTAGATTGTAAAAATTATATTATAATCTATATGTTAAGTTACTATAATGCCCCTCCTTATTTGTAAAAATTATATTATAATCTATATGTTAAGTTACTATAATGCCCCTCCTTATTTTTTTTCTAATTTAATTGACTTAAATTGCCCACTTTAATGCCTCCAACTCGGCTCGAACCCGATTGTGGAGATACGGTCAAACTCAGGTTTGACCACCAAGCTTTGATCCATTTTGACTAATTAAAAACATTATTTAATTAAATAATATCAACCTATGGTAATTACTATACTACCCCTAGCCCTAAATTACCTTTTTACCCCTAGAACCCTTAAAACCTAGGACTAACCCTCTAAGTCCGGTCAAGACTCACCCGGGTGAATCCTAGTGTTCGGGGACCTAACATGGCTGGAACAAACCCTGCCTAGCTCAACCAACTCACCAAGTTGGTTGGCTTGGCTGGTGCATAGGTACAGGGGTCTAGTTCCACGTGCATCAAACCGTGTGAACCTTGTCTAACCTATGCATTCTAGGTACGTTTAGGTCGTACTTAACATAGTCATTTTCGGTTTGTTACATTATCCCCCCCCCCTTTGGAATATTCATCCCCGAATGACACTACACATCATTCAAACAAGGAGGGTGATTTTTGAAAGTTACTTCATCATACTTAGTTTCTCTTTTGTGAACATTTGATTCACACTTATTTGGGTGGTGCATACCGTTGAAGCTTATCTAAGGCTTCATACTTGTGATTGAGGAATTTCCTTCTCAATCACACTTTAGCATAATGCACATCACAAATCATGCAACACAGAAAACATGCCTCTGCTACACAAAATTAGCAACATAAATTGCAAACATAACTTCATTTAAACTCATATAGTTCAATTATAAAACATACGATTAGTGACCTATCACACAAAGTTGACTACAGCACTTAGAATTCATAGGTTCTTAAACATAAATAAGACTTTAGGAGAAGAAGATCTAACCTCAAGAACTGAACAAATGAGGATAGCGGGCTCTCATACCAGCCTCGGCCTCCCATGTCGCTCCCTCAACAAGGTGGTTCCGCCATAGAACTTTCACGATGGCAACCTCCTTGTTCCTCAATCGCTTCACTTGACGATCTAAAATTTTGATTGGAACCTCTTCATAAGAAAGGTTCTCATCAACTCCTAACCCCTCAATAGGAAGGATGGATGCTGGATCGCCTAGACACTTCTTAAGCATTCAAATGTGAAACACTGGATGAACAAAAGCCAAATCTTAAGGTAACTTCAACTCGTAGGCAACATTTCCTACTCATTGCAAGACCTCATAAGGACCTATATACCTCGGACTCAACTTACCTTTCATACCAAACCTCATCACCCCTTTCATGAGTGATATTTTCAAGTAGACTTGATCACCCACCTCAAATTCTAGAGCTCTTTTTCTGTAGTCTGCATAGGATTTTTGACGACTGTAAGCAATAGTCAATCTACCTATGATCATTCTCACCTTCTCCATAGCTTCATGTACGATCTCAAGGCGAAGGATGGAAGATTCTCCTACCTCAAACCACCCAACCAGAGACCTACATCTTCGGCTATATAGTGCTTCAAAAGGAGTCATCCCAATACTGGAATGGCTATTATTGTAAGAGAACTCTATCAGTTGTAAGTGATCATCCCCACTCCCCTCGAAGTCAATAAGACAATCTCTCAACATGTCTTTAAGGGTCTTGATGGTACGCTCTACTTGTCCATCCATCTGCGGATGAAAAGCACTACTAAGCTTCACCTGTGTACCCAATCCCTTTTGGAAAGATCTCCAAAAATAAGAAGTAAATTGGGATACCCTATCCGAGATGATATACAAAGCAATCCCGTGCCATCTCACTATCTCATCAATATAAAGCTTTGCATAATCTTCAGCCTTGTAAATAAACTTCACAGGTATGAAAAGAGAGGACTTGGTCATTCTGTCAATAATAACCCAAATGGAATTATGTAGTTTCCTAGTCTTTGGCAGATCAACCACAAAATCCATATTGATAGCCTCCCACTTCCAAATTGGAATCTCAATCGTCAGAGTGAGACCCCCAGGCTTAAGGTGTCCGGCCTTAACCTGTTGGCAATTCGAACACTCCTCCACGAATTTAGAGATATATCTGTTCATCCCTTCCCACCAATAGACCTCTTTATGTCATGGTACATCTTGGTGGCACCTTGATGAATGGAATACCTGGAACCAGGAGATTCTGCCAAAATATTAGACCTCAAACTATCAACATTGGGCACACATAATCTGTTTTGGTACCTGAATACACCATCCCCTCCTAGACAAATCGATTCATTAACTTACTAAATACTAAGTCTTTCAAATCCATTAGTACTGGGTCGAGATGCTGATTGGCTTTAACATCTACAACAAATGAGGATTCGGAACTTGAGTGAACGTAAACACCCCCACTTGGTGCATCTTCCAGTTGTACACCTAATCTAGCTAATTTGTGTACCTCTTTAACCAGCTCCTTCTTCTCTTCATCAACATGAGACATGCTTCCCATTATCAATCGACTCAACACATCAGCCACTACATTGGCCTTGCCTGGGTGATAATGAACACTCCTATCATAATCTTTGAGCAGTTCTAGACATCTCCTCTGACGAAGGTTCAACTCCCTCTATGTAAAAATGTACTAAAGACTTTTATGGTCAGTATATACATCAACATGTACACCGTATCAATAATGTCTCCAAAGTTTTAATGAAAAGACCACAGTAGCTAACTCAAGATCATGAGTAAGATAGTTCTTCTCGTGGATTATCAACTGTCTTAATGCATATGCAATCACCATTCCATCTTACATGAGAACACATCCCAGACCTACCCGGGAAGCATCACAGTACACCAGATATGCTGCACCACTCATTCGCAACATGAGAACTAGGGATGAAGTGAGTCGGTCTTTAAGCTCTTGGAAGCTCTTCTCATACTTTTCAGACCACTCAAACGTCATCTTCTTCATCGTCAAGGCTGTCAATGGAGCAGCAATAGTGGAAAAGCCTTACACAAACCTGTGATAGTAATTGGTCAAACCCAGAAAACTTCTCGGCCATTTCTTCATTGCCTCAACCATTTTAGGATCAACTTCTACACCCTAGTCGGTCAGAACATGACCAAGAAAGGTCACTAATCTCAACCAGAATTCACATTTGCTGAACTTTGCATACAACTGATGTTTTCTAAGTAACTGCAATGTATTTCTCAAGTGTATTTCATGCTCTTCTATAGACGTTGAGTATATGAGAATGTCATATATGAATACGACGACGAAGGAATCAAGGTACTCACGGAAAACTCTATTCATAAGGTCTATAAACGCGGCTGGTGTGTTAGTGAGACCAAATGACATGACCAGAAATTCATAATGCCCATATCTAGTACAAAAAATCATCTTAGGGACGTCTTCCCGCCTCACTCTAAGCTGATGATAGCCTGACCGAAGGTCTATCTTGGAAATAAAACTTGAACCTTTGAGTTGATCAAATAAATCGTCAATTTTGGGAAGAGGGTACTTATTCTTTATAGTGATTTGTTGAGTTGCTGATAATCGGTGCACATTCTAAGGGTTCTATCCTTTTTCTTTACAAACAACACTGGAGCCCCTCATGGGGTTATGCTCGGCTGGATGAAGCCCTTATCAAGTAGATCTTTTAACTGCAACTTCAACTCTTTGAGTTCAGCTGGTGCCATCCTATACGGGGAATAGAAATTGGCTTGGTGTTGGGATCTAAATCAACACCAAAGTGAATCTCACATTCAGGAGGGAATCCTGGTAAATCCTCCAAAAAGACATCTAGCAAATCATTCACTATTGACACTGAGTCTATAGAAGGAACTTCTTGATCTAAGTCATTTACTCTAAACAAATTTGTACAAATACCCCTTAGCTATCATCTTATTGGCCTCTAACTGTGAAACAATTTAACCGACTGGACATGAACAATGCCTTTCCCATTGCCGCTCTAACTCATATGGAAACTAAAACCTCACTACCCTCTTTTGACGATCTATTGTGGCATAGCACTTATGGAGAAAATCCATACCCAAGATTATATTGAAATCGAGCATGGTTAATTCCACAAGATTAGCGTGAGTGACAGATACAAAAAGAGAGTTAGACTCTTAATGACACAATTATGTCACAATTCCACATTGCACGATAAAGAGTAGAAGAAGGGAAAAATTCCTAAGCATTATGCATTGTTTAATTCATGATAGTGGTGCACTTCACTACCATAACTTAGAAACAACTTAATGTGGTTGATATGAGTCTGATGTCTTTGATATTTAACCTAATTCTCTAATAACAAATTTGTAACGACCCAGATTCTGGAATCCGAACCTAATGCTCTAATACCAAATTTGTAACGACCAAGATTCTGAAATCAGAATCGCAACCGGCGTCGTTGACCTCTAAGAGGTCACAGACAAGCCTCTTCTTGCATTCATCACATTCATACGGTTAATTTTAGCCGAAAATTTAAAAAAAATCCTTTATATTTGAAGTAAACGTAGACTTCATATTGTAAATATATAAACGCGTATTTGCAAGGAAGATCATTGCTCATACATCAACTATCTAGTTTTAGAAACATACAACTTGAAAGAAATAGAATCTAATGTCATAAGTAATACTTTCCAAACGGCATCATTACCAGCGTCTGAATAAAATAGGAAAGAAACACTAGTGGAACATACTCCACTAGTTCAAATCTACTACTAAGCAAGAAATGTGAAGGCAAGCATCCTTGAATGCATGAGGACCTACCTAGTCCGGATCAAATCTCTAAATCCGAACAACTACAATGATACCTTCAACGTCCACCTCAGCCTGCACCTAAAATAGTAATATGGTATGGAATTAGTACACACTTGTACTAAGTATGGGTACATGCAGCAACACATAACGGTAATGCATGAACAAGAATGGATCTTCCTAATCAACATGCTTTCTTAGAAGGTCATGTTTCTTGACTTGCCAAATTCGTAATAGGATGGTCATGCTATGATTATATCACACATCATGCATTTATAGGTTTACATAACATACATTTCATGTTTCAAATATCATACATTTCATATCCACGAGACCTTGGAATCATGGACGTAGCATCAAGACATCTCAAGTGAGGGCCCATCATATGGAACCTAAAACCTGAAGGCCTCCTTTAGCAAACACAGAGTCTGCTTCATTTGTTCATTAATACTTGAAATTATTCATTTCATTCATTCATAGGCTGATGTAAACACCAGCTATACCGAGGATGATATTTAAGACTCTTATCGGGATCATGGAGTGCAATGACCAAGAATGACCTAATGTCATTACTTGAATCTTGTTTCACCTCCTGATTGTCTTGCACAAACACCTTTGGTATCGTTCATTTAATTATATTTCATACTTTGAGGAAATTTCAACCTTAACCAACATAGATCATGTGAGCATCATGAAATCCGGTGACTTTCGCACACCGAAAAAAGGTGGTCACTGGCCAAAGTGAAACCAAAACATGCTAGCTTTATGGGTTCAAACCAAGCTAGTTCCCTATGTTGGCAACATAGTTCAAAGACTTGGAGATTTAGGGAGACCCATACCCACCTTGGTGGACAGTCTTATCTTCATGAGAATTACGTGAACCTCTGCCCTTCCCGAAAGAAGGTATCACCACTCATAACTAGCCTATCAGTGCTTATTTTAAAGTTCCTTTTTACAATCAACTCATACATCATCGAAGCTTCCTTCTTGAATGAGGTAGTCATATCTCATTAGATGATTTATCATCTCCTCTTTACGTATTAAGTGTGAATTGTCCTTATACTTACATATAGAATGTGATTGAGACTTGTATCTTAATATTCAACACTCTCTTAGGTGAGTAATTTTGGTGATCTTTACTTAGGCTTGGTTGAGACTTGTCTCACCATTCATCTTAGCCTCTTATCATGTCACCATTTTCATTAGCTTCATAGTTTAACAAAATTATTCACCTCATTTCATGAATGTTCATTTCTTCATCTTTCCATTAACTTTCATCATATGCCATGCACATGGCCTTTAGTGTACTTTACAATCATGGTAGTATCGTTTTCGGGTTACTCATATTTGGATAAGTGCTTCATGATCATCTAAGTGCATATTGTGCAATACTGATGCATCTTGAAAATTTCGGCCAAGGGACCCGAGTTCGATCCCTAGTGGCTGCATATTTTATTATATGTAAGACTTATGTGCCTCACATTTTTGGTCAAGAGGACCCGTGTTCGAATCCCTTGGGCAGCATATAATTTTTTTTGATTATATGTGAGACTTATGTATCTCACACCTTGGCCTTGAGGCCGGGTTCGATTCCCATCCTACACACAACATTATTTTCTTTTTCATTTATTCAAGACCACTTCATCTAGTGTTAGAACCTTGAGATCTCGGGTTCATTTCTTAGCTGTAGCATTTTCTTTATTTGAATTTAGCCGACTCTTCTCTAATTAGCATTTGGTCCTCAAGTTCATTTTTCTTACACTTTAGTCTAGACAATTTGGTTTAGATTTTTATATCAACTTTAATCAATATGTTAGACTAAATGTATGTCCATATATCCGTACCATTTCTACGTGCATTGATGTACATGGCCGAGTGTCTTAGACTCATTTTAATTTGGCAATTTGTATTTCATTTTAGAACATCATTTTCATTTACTTTCCATGAACATCATGGATTCATCATCAAATGTTAATAACACGACAATTATATAGAACATAATTCACCACATTCTTGAAAGCAATCCGTAATATGCATTACATGGTATTAGCATTATCATGTATATAAAACAAACATATAATCGGACACACATAAAATGATAATACACTGTCATAATACTTCACATTGAACACAATCACAAACGCTCCTAAGGTTATCTACGAGCAAACATACCAACAAATACATCAACTTTTCAGAGGATCTAATGACAGAATCATGCAACGGGGGCAACCTTTGTTTTTGATTGGAGTACGTACTGAACCTTAGGGGACTCTAGGGAAAGGGACCAAGAGAGAAGAAAACTCATACCTTTTTCAACATTGATAACCAGCCACAAACACGTCCTGACCAACGCAAAAACCTATCTTCCGAGCCTTGATTCTTGTTCACAAGTGAAGTTCTGTATGTGATTTCTTAAAACACTTAGGCGTACGAATATTTATTTTCGTTTTTTATGGATGAATGCCGGGAAATCTTAGAACTGTAACTTATTTTATTTTTCTGGTTTTGAATTTCAAGGTAAAGCTGAAAAACGTTTTGTGGATATATAATAAATTAAGAGTGTACATGGAGTGCACTCCTAGTTGGAGTCGTGCACCCTTTTTTCTTGGGGTGTGTTGTTTGACTAATTAAACACAATTTAAATGGTAAAACTCAGATTATAATATATATGTTAATTTACTATAATGCCCCTCTTTATCTTTGTCTAATTTAATTCACTTAAATCGCCAACTTTAATGCCTCCAACTCGGCTCAAACCCGAGTGTGGAGATCCGATCAAACTCGGGTTTGACCACCGAGCTTTGACCCATTTTGACTAATTAAAAAACTTATTTAATTAATTAAATATCAACCTAAGATGATTACTATAGTAACCCTAGCCTCCAAATTACCTTTTTACCCCTAGAACCCTTAAAATCGAGGACTAACCCTCTAAGTCCGGTCAAGACTCACCCGGGTGAATCCTAGTGTTCGGGGACCTAACATGGTTGGAACCAACCCTTCCTAGCTCAACCAACTCACCAAGTTTGTTGGCTTGTCTGGTGCATAGGTCCAGGGGTTTGGTTTCACGCGCATCAAATCTTAGACTCAAAAAATCTTTTTCATATAAAAACCATAGGAAATACTAAGTCTCATGTAATCAAATCTTAGACTCAAAATATACTTGGGACATGGCCTATACAATCAAAATATAGTAGTACTAATTCTAATACAATGCTTTAATAAAAGAACACTAAGATAGTGATGCCTCGAGTCAAATGAGGACATACTTCAACCTTGCTTGAAAAATCCTATAAGCCAACTTTTGCTTCCAAAAGAACCTTCACCTATGAATCACTTTAGAGATAGATAAAATCATGAAATTAGTACAATCACATGTACTAAGTATGCCATAATGCATAAAATCATGATAACGGACATTTAATGGAAATATGCTCTTTTTGATTAAAACATCATAGTATAATCATAAGAACAATATTTAACATAATAGAAACAGATAAGATAACAAATAGGTATTTTATCACTTTCTGAGAAACATTACAGTAAGCTAAGCTACTTACAGTGTACTAACTCAAGCTTCACAGTGAACTCTTTCTAACATGTAACCCTCTCACTAAAGGTTATCTTAAGACTTACTTAAGAAATACAAAGAGAGACCTCCCATACACCCTCTCTAAGCACACCTAAACTATCCTTAAGACTACCTATAATTAGATAAATGCACTTACAATACATCAAAACACATTACATGAGATTCTCCTACCAAAGGTGATTCTACGGGTCACTTGAGTGAGTTGTGAAGCAACCGCCCACACAATCCCTTCACACACACTTAAGAGATCTTTTATACTACCTAAGATCAGATAAGTTTCACTTCATTAATCAACATTCCTATCTAGAGTCATTATCAAGAATTCCCTAGGTAAGATGTGAAGAGACCATCCTTTATGCCCCCTTCACAGTTTAACTAGGCAATCCTTAAAGTTACTCTAGGCTAGGTACTTATTCATTTACATACTTTATTATTATAAGTCATTATCTACATTAGATCATTCAATAGACATTCATCACATAAGAACATTCAAGTAACGGACTTGGAGAAGACCTAGAGACTCACTCACTAACATCTTCAAAGCCTACTGTGCAATGTCTAGATAGTGTCTCATACCACCTCCTAAACTTCATAGAACTTCTCCAACACTATTAGGTATCCCGTATGATGAGAATAGGCAATAACCTACATAGACCATGGTGGTAAGGCATGGAATCCAGAGTTGTAACCTACTCCGATAGAGGGTGTTCTACTTTCCAATGGTAGAACTTGTACACATCCCATGTAGGGACATGGTTATGGAATACGAAGGGTTTCTTGGAACTCTAGCCTCATTCTAATTAGATATAATTCCCTTACCATAATTACTTGATGCTAGACTTTGTTCTCATAGAGCAATGCACATAAAGGATCACATGAAAAGGTTCCATGTCTAGTTCATAACCCAATCACTTTCACCTTACTAAAGAGGTCCCCTAGGGTTGCCTTTCAAGGGAGAAGAGGATAGGTTAATGATTTTGCTAAGCATGATTTCATGTCGTTCCAGCCAACCAACCTTAAGTCCACCATTCATATAACAAGGATACCATTACGGCTTTTGACTTCAAGGATATCATAACCTCTCAACTAGGTTGAAGGCTCCACATAATTTTGACCTTCTCACTATGTTCAAGGCCTCTTATCATTCATACATACAAGAATCAAAGGCTTTAGCATCCTAATTCAGGACAACATATTCACATTCATGCATGTAAATCAAGTAAGGAACACAAGTCTACCACACAAGACACACAAATACTTCATATTATCACATATAGCGTTATTCAAGAAGCACATAGGAATAACCATCATCATCTATATGTCACCCTATACACTACTATAACATCACCAATATAACCATCATTGACTCATATAGTCAAGTAGGAAGAACCATGCATCAACTCTAAGACTACACACAGAATGACATAGTCATAGTCTTATATGATCACCTAACAACATCAATAGAAGAACACATACTTTTCACTTAATCACATGTAGATTAATATGAACATATGTAATATAAATCAACTACACAACAATCATAATATATCAAGTATTTGCCGACAAGGCCATGATTATCATAATACATAAAGTAACGTTGACAAGGTCACATCATCCACAATTATAAACACATAGCACCCCACCATAAGTGGACCATAGAAATTACAATATAATTCAAGACCTACATTACATAAAATAATGAGAATTAGGGCAGCGTACCACCAATCCATTCTCCCCACTTCAATCCATAGCTGAATAATCCAATTCAATACCAAAAGTCCCTTACCCATGGCCATGATCATCAATTCAATACAAAAATCATAATACTCAATGAATATAGGTCAATTCAATATATATTTATCAATATAGTACAGCCTATACAGAAATTCAATACAATTTCTACATCATTCAATAGCCATAAAAAACTACACTAGAATTCATAGGCATTGAGACAACATCATAACATCCATAATATAGCCAATTTGAAGAGATAATGTTTTGTATGGGATCATGAAGATGTTATATTAATATCATCAAAATAACATCAATTAATTAAATAATCTATGATTCAAAACATTTTATGCAAGAACAGATAGCTCGATCATAAGTTAGAAATCCATCTTTTGAGAAACTCTTAGAAAATCGCTTTGAAGTTTTGATCCTTGGTAAAGAGACTTTCAAGTATTAAAAACCATACCTCAATGAATATAAACCACTAAATTATGAAGAATCACCAATAAAATACTCAATCCAATCTCTCCTTGAGTTTTGGCTTCAATGGAGTTCTAAAGAGTTTCTTAGAGAATTTGGGTTTTGATTTGTGAATAATGAATTCATCTAGGTGTTTAGGACTTATAAACCCACTTAAAGTACCTATAACACGCTTAGGAAACCTCCCAAACTCTTATTTGGACGAAGGGTGAATTTACCAATTCACCCTTACAATAAACAGTTAACTACGCAGGTTACAGGCACCATCAACGCCTGGCCATCGACGGGCCGTCTCCCAACCAACGGACCATCCTGCTGGTCCGTAATTTGGGCCAGAGACTGGTCTGTGGAAGATCAGGCTCCCACACTTAATTCTTTACCTACGCCCTCTACCAACGGGGCATCGACCAAGCTACTAGCCGTGGATTGCCATCCGTAGGTGGGACTGCCTTAGGCAGTTTTGGCACCCTTGATGGGTCCTTCCTCAAGGACCCTTGGTTGGTCCATAGGGATGTTTTCTCGGATGTTTCCAACCCAAATATGATCTTATACGATTTTAGGACCTCTCACATCGATTTCATCCAAAACGAACACGTAAAACTTGATGAAACATGCTAAGACACACAAAGTCGTTCAAGGCAAACCTTTCGAACATCATGGACGTTCTTGGATGTTTGACCTCCAAACATCATGAAACTTGAAAAACTGACTATAAACACTATAATAACTCATATAAGGACCTCATAAGCTCATGACACACACATATAAGCACATAATAACATATGAAGCACATCGGTGACTAGTCGTCGAGCGTTTTGGTTGTCCCTTGACGTTTGACTTCCAACTCACCTAAATCTTTAGAAACTGTCTCATTACCACATTATACACCAATTTAGGACCTTAGAATCTAATGACAAAAATTTTAGGCTCTAGCTTCACCTAAGTTGTTTTAGAGGTGTCACAGTCATAATAGGTTTTTCTAGATAGACATTAGCTAGTGGATCTACATAAGATAGAAGCTTGTGGTTCTTACCTTGGCAAGTGAGAACATTTCTTTTTGATGTGGGGTAGACACCAGATTCCATGTTAAAATTCACATAGTATCTATGTTCGTTAAAGGTGAATCACTTCACTTCCAGAAGTATCTCATATGTGTTTTCAGGTAATTTCTACTTGCATTGACCATGATTAAGATTATATTTTGTAACATCTTATATTATATTTTAACTTGGTATTTATTCGTCATGCAAAATTTTTTTGAGCATGATTTTGTATCTTTTATGCATGGATATAATACTTAGTACATTCTTTGTACTAACGTATACTCTTTCCTACATTCTTTCACTAATGTAGGGTTTGAAGCTCCCACTCCATATTTGTGGAAAGGTATCACTTTAGTATATTGATGATTGGTGATCCTCATGTTTCGAGGACCTAGACCATGTTCCTTACTTTTATTACATTTACTATTGTATGTGATGCATGTGTTACATTCTAATCACTCTTGATTTACTAGATGGAATTCAGACTATGTTATACATCTGATCTATGTTTTGAAACTAATATCTAAACTCACTTAATTTTATATTTTCTTGTATTATATATGCTAAGTGGATATTGTAGGGCCTCTCGGCGAACTGTACTCCATGATACATCTGGGGTATGTTATGGGTCGTGACAAACTTGGTATTTAGAATATAAGGCTAAGAAATTTCCTTGGAAGTCTCATAAACAACGTTGAGTAGCGTCTTGTTCATATGTGTGTAGCGCACTAAATTTATGAATAAAAATCTATAGGAAGTTTAGGGTTTTTTTCACCTATAGGCTCAATCCATAACGTCTTAACCCAATATGGAGGTTGTGATATATGTGAATCCAAATTTGAGTATAGTGGCAACTAGAGTGAGAGACTTCCCTAGAATAAGTCTTTCGGAGTTTTGTTGTTCCAAGGTTGATGAAGATGATAAATTGTTCATTAATGAAGTATATAAAGTATTGAATATCATGGGAGTAATACTGCTGGAAAAAGTGAAATCGGGTTCTTATCAACTTTGTGATGTTGCCCAAATAAGGTTCAACCAGTGGAAAGAAAAGAGGGTCGAAGATGCGGGTCTTTTTGATTGGGAAAAGTCCAAGGTTTCTTTCCTTGATAGGTTCATTCCCATTTAGATGAGGGAGTCAATGGGTATTGAATTCATCAACCTAATGGGAACATAAGAGTAAAAGAACATGATTTCAATTTCACACAATTGACTTGATATGCTTCTAATATGGTTGTCAATCCTGCGAAAGAATGAGTAAGTTTGTTTTGGGTGTCCCTAAAATGGTGGTTAAGGAATGTCGTACCACTATGCTTATCAATGATATGGACATTTCTTGTTTAATGGTTAATGCTAAACAAATTGAAGAGGATAAAATTAAGGAAATGTTAAAAAAGGCAAAGAGGGCCAAAAATAGCGATGGTGACTTTTTGTTTTCAAAATTCGAGCAGCAATGTCAGTCTATATTTTGACGAAGTTTTTGTAAAGGATCCTTCAATGATCCTCCTAATATCAACAAAGATAGGGTGTCCAACCGTAAGCTTCAATGAGGAAATGGTAGTGGATATTCATTGTCTACTTGTTCTAATGGTGGAAGAAAGCATGAGGGAAAATGTCTAGTTCATTATAATGCATGATCTTGTTGTGGTTAGACGGATCATAAGATAAGGGATTGTCCCTTAATTTACAAGAATGAAGGGTATAATCGTCTATGGGCTCAACCGTGTCCCCGTCAACTTCGAGTGGAAATCAAAAGCAAAACTGATTATATGCACTTCATAATCGTCATGAGTAAAAGGGTTATCCCGATGTAATTACCAGTATGTTGAAATTACTTCATGTTGATGTTTATTCTTTGCTGGATCCCAAGGCTACATTGTATTTTGTAATGCCATATATGGTTGTGCGGCTTGATATTCTTATAAATGTATTTCTAGATTCCTTTTTATGTCTCTACTCCAGTTGGTAAATCTATTGTGGCTAATATGTTACATTTTGATATCATCTTTTGTTTGGATTGGATGCATTTATGTTATGCTCCTATTGATTGTAGAACCCGAGTAGTCAAATTTCAATTTCCAAATGAACCCATTATAGAGTGAAAGGGGGATATTCTATGCCTAAGAGTCAGTTTATATCTTGTTTGAAATCTAGAACAAATATATCTAAGGTTTTCATATACAATCTTGTTCAGATTAGGGATACAAATTTGGAAATGCCTACTATTGAGTCGGTCGTCTTTGTTAATGAGGTTTTCAGAATTGTTTCCCGATGATTTATCCGATGCTCCTTTGAAAAAAGAAAAAGATTTTGGTCTTGATTTTCTGTTAAATACGCAACCAGTCTCTTTTTCTCCTTGGGGTGCTCCAATTTTGTTTTTCAGAAGAAATATGGTTCACTTGTATGTGTATTAACTACCGATAAATTGAACAAGGTTACTCTTAGAAACAAATACCCTCTTCAAAGGATAGATGATTTGTTTGATAAATTTTAAGGAGAAAGTTATTTCTCTATGATTAACCTTTGGCCAGTTTATCACCAAGTGAGGTTGAAGGAAGTTGACATTTCCACTTTGGCTATTCAAACTTTGTTTGGACATGGTGAGTTTTTTGTACTGTCATTTGTTTTAACTAATACCCCAGCCGAGTTTATAGATTTGATGAATAGGGTGTTTAGAGAATACCTTAACATGATTGTGATTGTGTTCATTGATAATATATTTATCTATTCGAGAGGTGAAGACGCACATACTAATTTATACGCTCTAATTTACTTCTCAAAACGAAGTAAAAGCAGTCGCATCAAGTAAAGAACCCAACTAGTGAGGTTGGGATCGTTCCCACGAGGAAAATGATACAGACTTAACTTTATTCTATTATTACTTCTATTTAGTCAATTATTTCCAGAAAATAAATAACTAAAGGGGGGTTTTGATTAATGAAAGCAATTAGCTACAATAAAGTAAACAAGTGACAGGTTCAAATATTGGAGTTTAATCAAGTAATGAGAGTAACTAGGGCGTAAGTGTTCCCCACAGGCTCCTAAATCGGTAATTCTAGCTATAACAATCCTTTCCTACTATCTTGCATGCAAAGTGATAAGTTAGGTATCTCTAAATCCTTCGTCCGGCATCTAGGGAATTTCACTCCGCTCCTTGGTCCGGCTACTTGTGTTTCTTTACAAAACCTTATCTTTACCTCATACTAAGCATCATATTCGATATTTGACTAAGTTGTTACTTCGTACCAACCGACACTAGCTCATTAGATAGTATACACTAAATCTATATTGTAATTCTTTTCCTATTATCTACCTCCTTTGTCAAGCAAGTAGCAATAAGGCGAGTTCTAACGTTGGTCATCCATTAAAAAGACATCTAAGCGAAAGAATTATCAATACATGTAAGGCACTATTCTAGAATCGTTATTTTTGCTAGGTTTTACCTTGTTATTAACCCATGGTTCCCATAAGCCTAGTTATGGTGTTTAGTTACCCATGCTAATAATCACAAAATTCATAATAATAATGTAAGAATTCATGCACTTACTTTGATGAGAATGAATAAAATCCAGAAATTTACTTGAATAAATCACAAAACACCAATAATCGATTCTGGAAAAGTAATATCAAACCCCGAAATCAAAAGTCCAATAAAAAGACAACAAAACTGAAAATTATCCAAGAGTCTAACCCCAAAAATGAGGTTTTTCTGACTATTTATAAGAAACCAAACCTAATAAAAGAGGGATATCTATTTAAGGAAAATTCTGCTCAAAACGTGTCAGACTCGACGACCCTTGTGACGGACCATCGTAGAGACGATGGACCGTCGTGGTCTTCCGTCGCTCCATACATAAATCTTTTTCTATTGCTTTTCTTCATCAACTCCTTGTTACCCTCGACGGATAGGAATGACGGACCGTTGCAAGCACGATGGTCCGTCAAGGGGCTTCGTTCCACGACACTTAGAATCTTCTCAAGTTGGATACTGGGACTACTCTCTGTTAGACTTGACGAATATGCAGGCTATGACGGTCCGTCGTGAGCTTCCGTAGTCCCACACTTGGTAAGAATTCCCCAACTTCCTTCAGCAGCCATTATCTTCTCAAGACGGTTGACCCCTACGGACCGTCATAGGGTCCATAGGTGGTCACTTCTGCTATCTCAGCTCAAAATCTTTGTGTTCTCCTTTGGACAGATTTCCTGGAAATAAATAGAAAACTACACGAAAAAATCAATACAAAAAGACTTTTAGACGCACACTAAACTTAAGGAAAAGGCATTCAAAGTACCGTGAAACCAAGGTACATCAACACCCTCAACTTTAATTCGTTGTTTGTCCTCAAGCGACGCACTATGACTCACTAGAAAATCTTTGTACAAGAGTATCCATATTTATATCTTTCGCAATCATTTGGCTATCAATCCTGGTTATTCTCATTATGTTCATGCATGTTATCACTATTAGGCTAGAATCATGTGGATCAGACCATGACAAAGACTCACTACACACTGACACCTATCCTCTTCGATTTCTACCCAAGGTGCTAATTTTTCCGTTATTGAAACTAATGTCCTCACTTCAAAATAACATCCTCATTTTTCACACAATGACTTCAGTTTGAGTATAAGGATTACTTTTCAACACTCGCTCTCAGAACAACTTCACAACTCATTTATACATATTGCCATAGGCTTGCCCTTATTTTCACTGCTTTAAGTTCGACATAACAACACTTAGGATCACGATAGGACTTTCTTAGCTTGTAACATAGGCTCAGGGTCAGGTAGGGTATATTTAGGTATATTTTAGTTAATTTTTGCCCTCCTTGACATGTCGACTAAGATTCCTACCTTTTTATTATTTAATTTTGCCCTATTTATCAATTTTCTTTCACCTTGCTATTGTCCCTTTCTTCTCCTTATGTATTTTTCTTGTTTTTTGTTAAAATCACTTTTGTTTTGTTTTTTCTTACTCTTTATTATTTCAACCCCACTTTCCGGAGTATTCCTCATAACAGCCACCATCAACTTATGATTTTTCCATGAGTCAAGGTTCACAATACCCAAGATTAGGTTAGGGTCACGACAAGGTTGCTTTCTGCATTAGCCACACTCAACTTATGCTTTTGGCATAATCTAAGGTGCACATGTCCTAGGAGGGACCAGGGCCAACACATTGTTCTCAGAAAAGATCAGTTGGGGTGAAAAAGAAAGATCTATTTTAAGCTCAAATCATTTGGATAAATAAAGGATTAACTTCATTGGTTTTCTATTATTTTAGGCTCAAGATTGATTATTTAGAACAAGGGCCTATGATCCTTTCCTAATTGTTCATTACGGCTTACTTTTAGCAGGACTAAACAGGCAAGTTCTAGCTCAATACTGATGGTGGACCATTCGACTTTCCTCACACTCACTTGACAACTCATTACTCTACATGATTATCAGACACCTGGTTCGAATCTTCGATTTAGGGTCATGCCGTAATGTATCTCTATTTCATGCTTAGAGCCTCACATTTATTAGTTACTATGCCTAGTCATGCATCCTTTTCATTACATCAAGATATCATTTCTGTTTTAGCCATCATGCTTCAGAGTTATACTATGTACACAAGATATAGACATGCTGGTTCAACAATAAAAATAATCAGTCTTTGGAAAAAGAACACAGGCAAGAAAACCCCAAAAGAGGATCGTGAGTTGGAATATTCAAACTTCACCCTAGCACTCATTTTCCATTTACCCTACACTCAACAAAAAGATATGCAATTATCCCCAATGCATAAAAGAATAGAGTGGTAGGTGAAGCAAACCTGAGGCGCGAAGCGCCGGCGATTAACAAGCTGGTGGATCCGGTGTCCCAGCACCCACTCCCTCTATAGTCTTGACACCCTCAGTAGTGTCCTCAGCATCAACAGCACCATCAGTAGTGCTTCTCTCAACAATCACAGCACCATCAGTAGTGCTCTTCTCTGCCTCAACAACTCTGGAGCTAGATGCCCCAGCAGCCAACTCAATAGCACTTAACTGACGGGCCTCCTCATCAGCAATTGAGGCTCTTCTCGCAGCCTCAAACTCTCGGCGCTCCCTCTTCTGTGCCCTAGCCTCATCCTCATTTCGACCTCCACGCCTCTTGGAATGCTCTCGTGGTTGAGGTGGTGGCACTGTAGCAGTGGAGAATAAGGCCGCCAAAATAGTATCCTCAGCGGGCTCTGCAGAAGGGGCCTCAAACTCGGGCACCCAGCCTCTAGAATCTTGTTCAGGTCCACTCTCAGACTCTCTACAGCAGCCTAAAGGGTCGACACGTCCACCAGAGGGGCTGGTCGAGCTAGCACACGTAACTCAAAAGCGTCCAGGCGCTGATGAACCTCCATGATCTTCCTCACAGTGTGCTAGGACATTTTCCGTTCTATGCGCTTCTTCGCCTCAGCAATAGACCTCTGCATCTAAGGCTGTATATGATGCGGAAGAGTGGCCATATGGACCTCAAGTTTCTAGACCCTATCAAGTGGGACCAGAGTGGCGGAGGGAGTCGAGCGAGAGGAGCTTGGAGCGGTGCTACTACCCGGATAGACACGACCAGGATGGTGTCAGTAGGCTCAAATGCAGCCTGAGTAACTGCTTGGGCTTGCTCTACTTATCCCGGATGAGGCCGATGTCAAAAGTTCCCGGCGGGGTCTTGATCTGATCTATGTGACAAACAGGCACACCTGCGGACCTGCACAAAGAAAACACCATGTATTGAAATGGGTAAGTAGTCGTGACCTTGAAGTCCCTCTCGTGCATGACCGCCTGAAGAAGCCAAGCGAAGTCCACCTCAAACCCCGCTATCCTCGCCTCCATCAGAACTGTGTGATCCCATGAAACAATATTGTCTGCACCAGTGGGGGAAGGGCAGTGGCGTACTATCAACCAAAAGAACTTGTCCGTGAAGGTCAGGTTAGCCTTCTTTATGGCTCACTTCGGCTCACGTACCCAATCAGCAGCCTCTCCATCAACGGACAAGTACTGGTCCATCCACCTCTTGGTGGTCTCTCTCAACTCTGGCGCACTCATGAACTTTACATCTTTAACAAGTTTCCACCGGTAGTCGAACTCGGTGGTTAGAGGAGTACGGGTGGCATCAACATCCTCGTTGTATAGATACCGGCGGATGGCTGGCAAGGAGATGTCTATCCGCTTGCCGCGGACTTGGATGTGATCTAGCGGGGCATGATTGGCGGGGGATGCCCTCCTGTCTATGTGGGATTGGAGAGTCGCCACATACGAGGCATAGAACTCTCTGACCAACTCCTTACTATATCGACCAACATCACGAGCAATCTATCCTAGCCGGTGCCTGGTGAAGAGGACATGGATTTCTGACATGGTGGGGAGACTCCCTGTAAGGACTCGCCTCTCCAGTGTAAGGGTTCGGGTCATAACCCCCTTATCATTCGGCAGCTTGGTGTTTCAGTACACCTGAAACTGCCCCTCAACACAGCACCGGTTGGGCTGGTCGGCAACCGAGGCGGGGACTCCAGTCAGTGGTGCTGGAGTGAAATCAGCACTATCGGCCTCATCAGACGAGGGGGACTGGGATGTAGTGGCTGGAGTAGAATCCTCCTCAAACCCGGAGACTTCTTCAGTACTCGATACTTACTCAGAACCAGAAGCATCCCCGAATTCTGTAGCAGACCCAAAAGGCGTGCCGGTCAGTATGCGCTCCTCTTCAGACTGGGAGGTGGTGACTACGTTGGGCGCCACCTTCGTGAGGGTGGCTTTAGTGGTGCGTGCATCCCGTGCAGTAGTGAAATTTCCTGAGGGCACGTATTCGGGGTCACGCTCATCGTCAGAGCTAATGACCAATAAGGCAGATGGGGCGACGGACTTTGAACGCCCACGTGAGTATACTCGATCTTGCTTTGGTGCCATGAGTGTTAGTAACTGCATATAACAACAATTGGTACCATTAGAACCAAACAAGACATGCATAGAAGAAAACAACAATGTAAAACCAAAATAGATTTGGCAGTGTTGCAGTTGCAGTACTACACGACAGACCCATTGACGGTTCGTTGTACGCGTGACGGACCGTCATGAGGGTCCGTCATGAAACACTTATGAAAAAAATTGAGACTTTCATGATGACAACCGTGAAGGTTGTGTAGAACGGACCATCGTAGGCATGCCGGTCCATCGCAGAGGTCCGTCGAGGGACACTTGAGAAAAATATTGAGACTCTCAGAAAGAAAGTCTCTGACAACCGTGACGGTTGTGCAGGACGGACCGTCAGGGTTATGACGGCCCGTCAAAAGTATCCGTAGGGGGAAACTTAGAAATTATTTTGAGACCCTCAAAAATAGGGTCTCTGACAATCGTGACAGTTGTGCAGGACAGACCGTCGAGGGAATAATGGTCCGTCATAAGTGTCCGTAAAACTGAGGGAATATAAAAATTGGGGCTTGGTGTGACAGACCCCACGACGGTCCGTCGTCGAGGTGTCGTTCTTTCTTACAGTGACAGAATTGAGAATGCATAATTCATCCAATAAATTTGCTCATATGAACTAAACATATGAACCCACAATTCCTTACCAATTTACCCATCATTCTAGTATTCCTATGGCAATAATTTCTCGAGTTGTAGCATGCAATTTTGGAGAACTATCAACCTAGGTTAGAAACAAATATCAGAAACAGACAACCCCAATTTGATTTAGTTAACACAACAACCCCATTCTTTTTACAATAATAATGGTCTAAAGACACTTAGGATTGTCGGGGTGAGGTCTTAGCATGAACTAGGGGTCAAATTTCAAACACCTACACATTTAGAAACATGTATTTTAGCATGGAAAAACAAGAACGAAATGTAGATGAGTGATAGAGCAGAACCATACACCTGATAATGAAGTTAATGAAGGAGAAATGCAACACCACAAAGCAATGAGTAGAGCACTAAACCAAGACTCCGAACGGCAAAAAACGGGAAAGTACTTTGGGAGTTGGGAGAAGAAGGGTTTTGGGGAATGTGGGTAAAGGAAGGAAATCAGATGATTAGAGAAAAGAAGAGTGTTTGGGGAGATGAAGAGGGAGAAAATTGAAGAAATGGGGGAAAGAAATGGTTAGAATGAAGTGGTGGGAAGTTAAAACATTTTAAAACTTTTAATATTCACCTGTCGGTTTGGGTCGGGTTTACGGGTTTTGACGCGATGAGTTCCCGTGAACGGTCCATCTTAATCTCGACGGTCCGTTGTAGGGGTCCATCATGCGTTCTCTATCTTAGAAAAATTTGAAAAACATATCTGGGCACGACGGATGCTTGCGACGGTCCGACGAGGGGTCCGTTAAACGGTGTTGTAGACCAATTTTCTGTAGATTTCTGGTGATGTGATACAAGAAAATTTAACACCCATTAAACTATTCTTTTTGTATTTTTTGGACACAATTTTTTTTGACACGGACCCTAAACTATGCTCTAGCCAACACTTCTAACAAATAGACGGTACGTTTAAGGAAATAAAAGCAAAGAAACATGCAACTATAACTAGAAAATCACGAAAAATTTATAGTTGGCTAGAGGATACATATTGGGCTGCCTCCCAACCAGCGCTTGATTTAACATCGCGGCACGACGTAGGATACTTCATTACTCCGACTTCATCAAGATGGTATGCCTCTATCACTTCATTCGCCGTTTAAGCGTGCCCTAGATAGATTTTGATTCGCTGTCCGTTCATCTTAAATTAAACACCTTCCTTGTTCTCCAACTCAACCGCTCCGTGAGGGAATAGTTGGGTGATCAAGTAAGGACCAGTTCATTTGGACTTGAGTTTGCCTGAAAACAAACGCAACCTAGAATTGAATAAATGCACCAAAATCCCCAACCATAAAATCGTGTTTCTCAATCTTTTGGTCATGGTACTTCTTCCTCTTTTCTTTGTATAGGGCCGGACTTTCATAAGCTTTTAGGTGAAATTTATCAAGCTCATTCAACCCATTTAACCTCTGTTCAGCAGCTTCATTCCAATCCATTTTCAACTTTTTCATTGCCCACAAGGCTTTATGCTCTAATTCAACCGGTATGTAACAAGCCTTCCCATATACAAGTTGGTATGGGGAAATACCTATGGGAGTCTTATATGCTGTCCTGTAGGCCCAAAGAGCATCATCAAGCCTCCTTGACCAATGCGTTCTACTAGCATTCACCATTTTTGACAAAATCTGATTAATCTCCCTATTTGGCACCTCAACTTGCCCACTAGTTTGATAATGGTAAGGAGTGGCCACATTATGGCGAACCCCATATTTCTCCAATAATCCCTTAAATAATTTGTTGCAAAAGTGGGATCCCCCATCACTAATAATAGCCCTTGGGGTGCCGAATCGGGAAAATATATTCTTTTTCAAGAACACGGTGACACTCTTCCCTTCATTATTTGCGAGTGCGATAGCTTCCACCCATTTAGACACATAATCGACGACTGCTAGAATGTACTTCATCCCATGACAACTCACAAAAGGGCCCATAAAGTCAATACCCCACACTTCAAATAGCTCAATAACTAGAATGGGATTTAAAGGGAGCTCTTGCTTTCTCGATATGCCACCATCTCTTTGGCATCTATCACATGCCTTTGCGAAATCGTAAGCATTTTGGTGGATAGTTGGCAAATAGTAGCCACATTGCAAGATCTTGTGAACGGTCCGGATACCACTATGATGTCCACCTACGGGTGAAGAAAGGCATGCCTCCAAAACACTCAACATCTCAACTTCAAGCACCCAACGTCGAATAAGCCCATCGGCACAACTCCTACACAATTATGGCTCATCCCAAAAGAAATTTTTCACATCATACATGAACTTTTTCCTTTGATGAACGGACAAGTCCGGTGGGACGATATCGCTAGCCAGATAATTCGCAAAATCTGCGAACCATGGAATCAAGTCTTCAGAGGCGGCCAATACATGCTCATCGGGGATGGTATCATCAATTTCAGTCTTATCCCCCAACTCTCTCATTGCTTCATCTTTTAAATGGGACAAGTGATCAGCAACTTAATTTTTGGTTCCTTTTCTATCAATCACCTCAAAGTCAACTTCCTGCAGTAGTAATAACCAACGAATTAACCTCGGTTTCGCATCCTTCTTTGCCATAAAATATCTCAAAGTAGAATGATCAGTATGCACTATAACCTTAGTGCCAAACAAATAGGAGCGAAATTTCTCAAAAGCAAAGACTATTGCAAGGAGCACTTGCTCAGTCACGGTGTTGTTCTTTTGGGCTTCATTTAGGGCTTTACTAGCATAGTAAATGGCGTGAAGGATTTTGTCCCTTCTTTGCCCCAATACCACACCAAGAGCAACCCCACTAGCATCACACATTACCTCAAATGGCTTGCTCCAATCCGGCGAAATAATGATTGGTGTAGACACCAACTTTTCTTTCAACTCACCAAATGCCTTAAGACAGGATTCATCAAAATAAAATTTAAAATCTTTCTCAAAAAACATGCACAGAGGATGCGAGATTTTTGAAAAATCCTTGATGAACCTCCAGTAAAAACCTGCATGCCCAAGAAAGTTTCTCACACCTTCTACAGATATAGGTGGGGGAAGTCTCTCTATTACCTTGACTTTAGCTCGATCAACCTCTATACCCTTCTCTGAAATGCGATGACCCAATACAATACCCTCTTTAACCATGAAGTGACATTTTTCCCAATTCAGTACTAGATTGCAGTCTTCACACCTCTTAAGAACCTCAGACAAATGACTCAAACACCGCTCAAAGGAGTCACCAACCACAGAAAAATCATCCACAAATACCTCAATAGTGTCCTCCACCATATCAGAGAATTTCCACATCATACATCTTTGAAATGTGGTTGGTGCATTGCACAGCCCAAAAGGCATTCTCTTGAACGCAAAGGTCCCATATGGACAAGTAAAGGTGGTTTTCTCTTGACCTTTTGGTGCAATAGAAATCTGATTATACCCCAAATAACCATCAAGAAAACAGTACCACCCCTTTCCGGCAAGTCTATCCAACATTTGATCCATGAAGGGCATAGGAAAATGGTGGACTGCTGTCCATACATTTAATTTTTGGTAATCCATACACACCCTCCAAACAGTCATCGATCTCATTGAAACAAGCTCATTTTTCTCATTGGGGACCACAGTTATTTCCCCTCTCTTAGGTACACACTTAACAGGGCATACCCAACTACTATCAGCGATTAGATATATCACTCCGGCATCCAACAACTTAATAATTTCCTTCTTCACTACCTCTGGCATAGGTGGATTTAGACGTCTTTGATGCTCAATACTTGGCATATGATCGAGCATGAGTTGAATTTTGTGAGAACAAATACCGGGAGGAACCCCAATAATATCCACAATATTCCACCCAATATCTCTTTTGAACCTTTTTAACACTTTCACCAAACACTCAACTTGATGCACATTCAAATCTGATGCAATAATAACCGGGTAAGTGTCATCTTTTCCCAAGAATACATACCTCAGATGAGGTGGTAGAGGCTTAAGTTCTAATTTTGGAGCCTCCTCAATAGACGGTTTCGTGGATGGAGATTCGCGATGTTACATATCTAACTCAAATTTCTTTGGTTTAAAACGAACATTACCTCGATGAAGTGCCGCGATTAATGACCCATACTCATCAATGCAATCATTATCAAAATTCATGATCACTGCCGCAATGCTTCTACACCCAGACGCTCTTCAATTTTTACCTCAAATGACTCTTCAACTCTGTAGGATATTGCAGATACCGATTGGAGCTCACCACTCTTCCACATGGACCTACAAATGTTGAAGGTCACTTCTTTATTGTTCAACCAGAATTTCATCTGCCCCTTTTCCATATCAACCAAGGCTATGCCCGTAGCAAGGAATGGCCTCCGAAGAATAATAGGCACCTCAAAATCGACCTCACAATCAAGAATCACAAAATCTGCCAGAAATATGAACGACTCCACTTTTACTAACACATCATGGAGTATACTAATGGGCCTTTTTACCGTTTGATCGATCACCAGTAGCTGCATCGCAGTGGGCTTTGGGTAACCCAAACCCAACTTCTTGTAAATAAGAGGGGCCTGAGATTTATGCTTGCCCCAAGATCACATAATGCTTTCACAAAATGTAATAACCCGATTGTACAACGAATCGTGAAAGCACCCGGACATTCTTTCTTTTGCACTAGAAATCTTGTAGCAATAGCAATACGTGCTGCATTCTATCATCATCCGCAAAAGTGACTGATCTTTTCTTCGTAACTAAATCTTTCATGAACTTGGCATAATCGGACATTTGTTCAAGAGCTTCTACCAAAGGGATATTTATAGAAAGTTGTTTTAACATCATTATAAAACGCCGGTATTTACCATCCTTGGTTTTTTTTACTACCCTTTGTGGGAAAGGAGGTCGTGGTCTAGGCATGGGGGTCACCTTTTGGGGCACCTCAACATTTTTTACCGTTTTATCTTCTAACTCACCATTAACCTCCAATTTCTACACCAGACGGCATAGGTGGGTTAATGGTTCGCTTACCACCCTGAGTAGTGATTGTCATACAATGCCCATCATTTTTCATATTTTGGAGAGTGTTGCTAGGAAGAGTGCCAGTTACCGTGTGTTCACAGTTGCAGACAATTAGGCCATTGCAACACAAGATGCTTAATCGAGATTGCATGTGTATCAACTTTCTACCCTATACCCGCTAAGTCATTCCTTAACTCTTTAGTGTGCTCATCACTATCATCGAACCTCATTATCATTTTATGCATCATATCCTCAACTCGCACCATACTACCCCTACCATCCCTAGGAGCAACTTCACAATTTTGAGGTGGAACATAGGGCCTACTCCTATAATTTCTATTACCATAGTTACCCCGGTCGAAGTTGTTGTCGCGGTTATAATTCCCATCTCGGACATAATGACCCTCATGGTTATAATTACCATAGTTCCGACATTGGTTTCCTTGACCTTGGTGCATATTCTCTTGATTGGTGCCTTGGGCGTTCGGTCGGAAACCCGTATGATCATTCATCGCATAGGAGTCCTCCTTATAGTAATATTCATCATTTGGCGGTGGTGGTTTAGACAAGTAGTTCACCAAATTTACCTTTTCTGAACCCCAGCAACATGTTTTAACACAAACCCAAGCTTAGTTCTCATTTGAGCCATCTCCTCACGAAGATCATCTGTGACTGAGTTGTGTGCAGATTGGACAGCGAAGGTGTTTCTCCCAGTATCCGACTTCCTAATACTCCAAGCTTTACTGTTTCGGGAAATTTTCTCTAACTTTTTGGCAATCTCGGCATAAGGACACTCCCCATAAGAACCACCCGCTATCGTATCCAACAACGCTTTGTTATTATCATCTTGTCCCCGATTGAAAAACTCTTTCAGAGACTCATATGCGGTGATTTGAGACACTTTGCAAAAATGAAGTGAACCTATCCCAAGAACTACTAACTGACTTTGTGGTTTAGTTTCTTAGACATCGGCTAGTATCGTTCTAAGAAAGCATCCCTAAGTTGATTCCAAGTGAAGATTGAGTTATAGGGGAGCTCATTAAACCAGATAGCAGCCTCTCCCCTCAGTGAGAGAGGAAAAACTCTTAGCCCGATTACATCCATATTCTAATCGGTCCTCCCTACAAAACTTTTGCACACTGCCCTTACCTTAGCGATATGGGCATGTGGATCCTCAGAAAGTAGCCCAGAAAACAAACCTCTGGCAGTGAGCATTTGCATCAGACTACTAGTTACCACAAAAGTGTGGCCGTGTGGTAGAGGGGGCAAGACGAGTGGCCCATCAGAGTCTGCGATATTTCATAGCCCCTATAGTACTCTTGTGAGCGTGGAGCGGGAGGTTGTCTCCGTATTTCACCTTCCCCACGAATATCAGGTAATACAGAGTCATGAGCGTCGACCAATGATGGAATTTGCTGGTCGACCTCATCACCTTGGATGCCCAAATTCAGATTCATTCTTCTTAAAGTACGCTCTAGTTTGGGGTGAGGTTCAATTACGGGTGTTCCTCTACTCCGTGTGTTTGGAATATAAGGAAGTTAGACCTGCAGGAGACAAAAAAAAAAAGAAAAAGTGAATTAGGAAAATGTTGACTAAACTTTGGTAATAAGCTTAAAGTTAATCTAAAAGTCATTTTCCCCGGCAGCGGCTCCAAAATTTGAGACGCTCAAATTTACTTCTCGAAACGAAGTAAAAGCGGTCACATCAAGTAAATAACCCAACTAGTGAGGTTGGGATCGTTCCCACGAGGAAAATGGTTCAGACTTAACTTTATTATATTATTACTTCTATTCAGTCAATTATTTCCCGAAAACAAATAACTAAAGGGAGGTTTTGATTAATGAAAGCAGTCAGCTAAATTAAAGTAAACAAGTGACAGGTTCAAATATTGGAGTTTAATCAAGTAATGAGAGTAACTAGGGCGTAAGTGTTCCCCACAGGCTCCTAACTCGGTAATTTTAGCTATAACAATCCGTCCCTAGTATCTTGCATGCAAAGTGATAAGTTAGGTATCTCTAAATTCTTGGTCGGGCATCTAGGATTTCACTCCGCACCTTGGTCCAGCTACGTGTGTTGCTTTACTAAACTTTATCTTTACCTCATATTAAGCATCATATTCGATATTTGACTAAGTTGTTACTTCCTACCACCAACACTAGTCTATTAGATAGTATACACTAAATCTATGTTGATAATTTTTCCTATTATATACCTCCTTGGTTCGGCAAGTAGCAATAAGGCGATTTCTAATGTTGGCCATCCGTAAAAAAGACTTCTAAGAAAAAGAATTATCAATACATGCAAGACACTATTCTAGAATCGTTATTTTAGCTAGGTTTTACCTTGTTATTTACCCATAGTTCCCACAACCCTAGTTAGGGAGTTTAGTTACCCATGCTAATAATCACATAATTCATAAAAAAAATGTAAGAATTCATGCACTTACTTTAATGAGAATTAATAAAATCCAGAAATTTACTTGAATAAATTACAAAACACCAATAATCGATTTTAGAAAAGTAATATCAAATCCCAAAATCAAAAGTTCAATACTTAGAAAATAAAACTGAAACTTATCAAAGAGTCTAACCCCAAAAATGAGGCTTTTCTGACTATTTATAAGAAACCAAACCTAATAAAAGAGGGAAATCTATTTAAAGAAAAATCTACTCAAAATGCGTCTGAGTCGACGACCCTCGTGACGAACCGTCGTGGTCTTATGTCGCTCCATACTTAGATTTTTTTCTGCTATTTTTCTTCATCAACTCTCTGTTACCATCGACGGACAAGTGTGACAGACTGTTGCAAGCAGGATGGTCCATCGAGGGGTTTCGTTCCACGACACTTAGAATCATCTGAAGTTGGGTACTGGAACTACTCTCTTTAAGCATTGACGAATGTGCAGGACGAACTGTCGTGGCTATGACGGTCAGTCGTGAGCTTCCGTAGTCCAACACTTGGTTAGAATTCCCCAACTTCCTTTAGCAACTATTATCTTCTCACGACGGTTGACCCCTACGTCACAGTCACGATGGACCGTCGTGGGTTCCGTAGGTGGTCACTTCTACAATTTTAGCTCAAAATCTTTGCGTTCTTCTTTGGACACATCACCTGGAAATAAATAGAAAACTATATCAAAAAATCAATACAAAAAGACCTTTAAACACACACTAAACTTAAGGAAAAGGCATTGAAAGTACCGTGAAACCACGGTACATCACTAATCACATGAGAATTGTGTTGCAAGTTTTCAAGGACCAACAACTCTTTGCAAAGTTTACCAAATGCAAGTTTTGGTTAATGTCCGCAGCTTTTCCTTGTCATATTATTTCTAGTAAGGGTATTTAGGTAGATTATAAATATATATATGTGCTTCATATTTGTCCTTGATCTCTATCCCCTTCAAATATTAGCAGTTTCTCTGGTTTGGCTGGTTACTATTGAAAGTTTGGTAAAGGGTTTCCTTCTATTGCCTCTTTATTGAAGTCATTGACCCAAATGAAGGTTAAGTTCATATGGTCTAAGTCATGCAAGAAGATTATCCAAGAATGAAAATATTGACTTACTTTCGCTCTGGTGTTGACTATACCAGAAGGAACCTTTGTTGTTTATTATGATTGGATTAGGATTCGTCAATTTGTGAAGTGTGAAATCCATTGCATATGCTTCAAGAAAACTTAAGATTCATGAAAAGAATTATCTTACCCATGACCTTGGACTAGCGACAGTTGTGTTCGCCATAAAGATTTAAGGAATTACATATATGGTGTATATGTCGATGTTTTTACTGACCAAATGAATTTGCATTATGTGTTTAAGTAGAAGATATAAATCTTCTCCAAAGAGGTGGATAAATTTACTAAAATATTATTACATGTGTGTTCTCTATCACCGCGCAAAGGAAAATGTGGTGGGGGATGCTCTTCGTCACTTCTCGATGGGTAGTGTCTCTCATCTTTAGGATGATAAGAAGGAGTTTGTTCTAGATGTTCATAGATTGTCCTTTTGGGTGTTCGGTTAGTTGACTCTACCAAATGTGGTGTTATGGTTCATGATGGTTTAGAATCGTCTTTTGTGGTGATGTAAAATCCAAGCAAGGACTTGATTCCACTTTGGTTTTACTGAAGGAAACGGTACTTAAAAGTGTGTAGAGGATTTCTCCCAAGGGGGAGATTGTGTACAATAATGCCAAGGTCATGTGTGTGTTCCTGATGTTGATTACTTAAGAGGAAAAATATTATCAAAATCTTACAGTTCTCAATAATCCATTCACCCGAGGGACACCAAGATGTACTTTGACTTGTGGGAGATCTATTGATGAAATGGGATGAATGAGGATAATATATAATTTGTGCCTGTGTCCGAATTGTCAACAAGTGAGTGTTCAGGAGGTCTATCCCAAGATATTAGCATTCCTACTTGGAAGTGGGAAGATTTGAAAATTTACTTCATTCTCAGTTTAGCACGCACCCAATTTCAACATGACTCGATTTGGGTAATTTTAGAAAGAATAATGAAATCGTCTCATTTCATTCGTGTCAAGGTTTCTTCGTCAGCGGAGGACTATGCTAAGTTGTATTTGAGGGAAATTGTTAGGTTGCATGGAGTTCGCCGATCCATTATCTCCGATCGCGTTACCCAATTTACTTCTAATTATTATAAATCTTTCAAAAAAGGTCTTTGTACTCCTTTAAGATTAGTCAGCCTTTCAACCGCAAAACGATAGGAAAGCGGAGCATACTATTTAAATTTTGGAAGATATGTTGAGACCATGTAATTGACTTCAAATGTATTTGAGATGATCACTTGTGTTTGATATAATATATATATATATATATANACTAGTATTCTCCTTTTATGAAAAGTTGTGACTTTTATGAAGAATTACGAATTTTATAACAAGTTGTGACTTTTATGAAAAGTGTGATCTTTTTGAAGGGTTGTAACTTTTCAAAAAACTTGTGACCTTTCTAATAAGGTACAATAAGCATTTACTCACACTACCCTTTTGTCACATCCGGGGAGCACCCCCAGACGTAACCGCCGTCGTCGTCCTCGAAGAGGATTAAGACTAGCCTCTTAGCTTACATCATTATATTCATAGGTTAAAAATGCAGGATATTTAAAACTTTTTTTCTATCTATCATGAGGTGTACATAGACCTCTCTTATACACATAATATATATTCATATTGAGTATACGTAGACCCTTCGTATAAGAGGATTACATAGTCTTCTACTTTTATTGCATATATATATATATATATATATATATATATATAAAGGATATAACATAGTCTTTAAACCGGATGTCTCATCTCATAACCATTTAAACAAGAGTATAACAATTGGGTAGCCCATACATCAATACAAGTAAAGCCACATATAGGCTATACAATCTTTAGTACTCAAATGAAAGAAAAGGAACATATTGACTTTAAGACATATCAATATCCAAACCTAGAAAAGTACATTTCCCTCGAAGCGGTGAGTACATACCCAACTTGGAAGGTTAAAATTCCAAGTCTTCCTTCAATAGTCGTCAAAATCCTTTCAATGACCGGAACCTAAAATGTTGCGGAAAAAGGAAGAAATGGGGTTAGCACATCACATTTACTAAGTATAGGACCATCTGCACACACAACATAAAATCATGTCATGCAATTTACTTTGAAAAGCCTTATGCACATTCAAGAACCAATACAAGTCCATAATACATAATCATCTAATTCAAGACCATGTACATCACAAGACCAACAATACTAAGTTTAGTCAAGTCAACATGCATAACAACATAATTTAGCACATAATTAAGACAAATCTATCATTAAGTTATAACATCAACAAGTATGTATAAGAGTTCATAACATCATAACCTACATGAACCCTCATTAAGTCCACTAGTACAATGTCTAAGCAAAGCACCATAACCTTACTCAATCAAGTAAACCTAACAAGAACCATAAATAATACTCAACTTCACATAACATATCATTAAGAGTATATAACATCATACATTAGCAATAGATACCAAACACATGTTCATAAATGAAACTCATATTATATAGTGTCATCAACATGTAAGATCATTATATACATATCATTTACATTTATAAGCATATACATACATAAGAAAATCCTTCTAAGACTTCCTCAAGGCTAACTACCGTAATGTATAGGTAGAGTCTCATACCCCCGCCTACACTAAGCTAAACCCCTTAGGTCATCTTAGTTAGAGTTCATTCTATTACTTCATTTTACCTTTACGAAACATCTTTCCTTAACCAACATAGACCACATGAGCTAATGTGGAATACAATGTCATGGAACCCTACATCGAAAGAAGGTGAACTACTTGCCAAGGTTGTACAAAAACATGAACATAGCATCTACGTGGATCCACATGCTAGTATTCCTATGAAGGCAACATAGTTGAAGAACTAGGAGATTTAGTTGGGACCCTCTTTATGCTACATGCATTATAGTCTCCAATCTCGTATGCACATTAGTGATCCTACCTTCCCTGAGTGGGAAGGGACACTCCTCACTCTAGTTCACTCAGTGCTAAGCTAGAGTGTCTTTTGAAATGTCTTTAATGCATTTATTAATCATCATAGCTTAATGTAGGTCATAGGGTCTATCCCTTATATAATCATCATCATATCTAAATAAGAATTGCATGAGTATTGTCGTTTCATTACATTTCATACATGTGAGGTTAGAACATTTACATAATCACATAATGATAAGGCACATTGGTAAGTTATCACCATCCTTATAACTTTTACATCTTAGCCAACAACTCACAAACAATAGTTCAAGACATTCCAATTCAACATCATACCAACCCTATCAATATCAATATAAGGTATACTTCAATACAACATTATCACTTAATCACAAGTAATCATAATTGAAGTAAAGAATTGAGATCACAAGACTTACCCCAATCTACTCCATAAGTCGTCGTCAAGGTCTTACAATCAACTATTCAATTCAACCCACTATGGGTGTAATATCACCACACAATAGTAACCAACATAAAAATAAAGTTAATTAGATCACCACACAACAATTTACCACTAGTTCATAGCCTAAGATTAGAGACTTAGGTCAAATTCATGATCTACTTAACAATCGAGGTCAATTACTCAAGAACAAGCATAATTGTATTACAATTTATCACAATCTATTCATAACATATTATAATAACAGCATAGAATAGTAATTCACACATTAACTAAGCCAATTGTATTCAATTAAAGATCATAACCTATGTTAAGGAAAATGTCCTCTTTCCACAAACTAGGTCAATGCATCAAGAAGTAGTACAATTCAATCATAATATATGTTAATCTACTCATAATAACCAAAATGAATCATAAACAAATCAATTCACAAGACCAATTTCATATTGGAAGTAAACCCACTTGAATTTCATATTTTTGAAATCATCTCGAAGGAACCCTTAGGGGAAAGAGATCCCAAAGGTGAAAGTAATCCCACACCTAACTAATTAATGATGTTTGATGTAAAAAACTTGATTCTTTGTAGCCCTATAACCCCCTTTTGCTAGGTCTTCAATGGGATTTCTTTCGGAGAGAGAAAGAAGAGAAAAGTAAGAGCAATGGGTGTTTGGGAATTATAAGGGTTGGGTTTAGTCTAATAAGGTCTGGGGTCTTTATAGAAGTCATTAGATAACTTAATAAGGACTTCCTTAGCCCCTAAGTAATTAACTAATTCCTTAACCCCTAACTAATTAACTAACTCCTTAATTGATTTAATTTACCAACTAAAAGTGTCAGCAACAAAGGGGCCTGACCTACGAGACCCTGACTGACGGGTCGTAGGTCAGTCGACGGACAATGTGGCATCCATACCAAAAATGACATCAAAATTTACCATATCAAGTCATATTAATTCAACATGAGAAATTATATTGGGCAACATTATTGGACAATTTTTATACACCCTCTTTGCAACCACTGATTCACATAACGGGGTAGTAATCATGAAAGGTTCATTTAGAATATCGGACAAAATATCAAACTATCTGGCTATCAAGGGAGTAACAAAATATAATGTAGGACCCGGATCAAGTAAAGCATATACATCAATAGAGAAGACTTGTAACATACCGGTCACCACATCGGGAGAACTCTCTTGTTCACCCCTAGAACAAAGTGCATAAAGTGATTCTTCCTTGGAGGATCCAAATTAGAACCACTAGCTTGAGCTTGCACGCTACCTTTGTCTTTCCCCTTCAAATTAGGGCAATCCCTAACCTTGTGTCCACTCTTGCGACACCAAAAATAAATGTTTGTCCCAATAAGGCAATCACCATAATGCTTCTTGCCACAGTTTCCACAAGTTGGTTTCTTGTTTGTTGAGCTAGTACTTTTTCCATTTTGAGACATAGGGTTAGACACCCTATCATCCCGAGCCTTGGGAAATTTGGGCGGAATTTGATTAGAAAACCTCTTCTTGAACCTAGGCTTGTCTTTGATATCAAGCCTACCCTTTGAAGAACCACATTGCCCTTTTGTCATCCCTACTCTTCCTCTTAACCCTTTTCTCTTCTACTTGTTGAACATGAACCATGAGACGAGAAATGTTCATATTATCATGTATCATAGCCGAACGACATTCTTCCTTCGAGTAATCTGACACCCTCATCACAAAGTGGCTCATTTCATCTCAAGGGTTGGAAACCAAAGAGGGAGCATACTTTGACAATATAGTAAATTTCAAAGACTAGTCAACTACACTTATACCTCTTTTACGAAGATTGCGGAATTCCTCCACTTTGGCTTCCCTCTTCTCCCTAGGAAAGAACCTATCAAGAAAAGACTTCTTGAAAATCTCCCATGTCACCAGTCCACCCGTTAAGGGCCTATTGTCCCTCCATTCGATGTACCAGGTTTGGGCCACATCTTTGAGTTGGTAAGTGGCTAACTCGGCCTTCTCACTAGTAATCAACCCCATAGCATAGAGAATCTTGTAGGTTTTATCAATGAAATCTTTGGGTCTTCCTCAACTTTTGACCCATAGAAAGTAGGGGGATTCATCCTTGTGAAATTCCTCAAACATGAGGTCATGGAGCCAACATGTTAGTTTCCTCGGGGTAAAACCTCCCGATTAGCTTAGGCCGTCATGGCTTGTCCTTGAGTATTGAAGGCTTGTTCTTCTGTAGTAATGGCTTGGGCCATTTGGAGAAAGGTTTCCTTAATGTCCCTATCCGTCAAAGGAGGAGGATTGACCGGGCTTGGTCATCATTAGCAACTTCTTCAAAAGGAGGGATTTGATTGCCTCTGAGAGGAACTCCCGCATTGGCAATCTCTTCATGAAGTCTTCGAGCGGCTATTCTTCGAGTATTCATTGCCTATAATCACAATAAAAGGATTTGATGCTAAGGGCACATAGAGTCAAGACTCTAAAGGCACAATATTATATTTCCAAGAAAAAGAGTTTCCTAAGCATCTTATAGTTTTCTATTAATAAGTGTGGCACGCTTCACAATTATGAGTAAGAATCTACATAGACGTTGTTAAATGAAACATCAAATCAAAAGATATTGAACATCATGCTCTGATACAAAGTTTTTCACATCCGAGGAGTACCTCCCAGGTGCAACCTGCGTCGTCGTCCTCGAAGATGACTAAGACTAGCCTCTTAGATTACATCATTACATTCATAGGTTAAAAATGTAGAATGTTTAGAACTTTTGTTCTATCTATCATGAGGTTTACATAGACCTCTCGCATACACATAATATATATTCATATCGAGTAAACATAGACACTTCGTATAAAAAAAATTACATAGTCTTCTACTTTTATTGCACATATATATAAGATATAATATAGTCTTAAAACTGGATGTATCATCTCATAACCATCTAACTAGAGTATGACAATCGGGAATAGCCCATACATCAATACAATGAAAGCCACATATAGGCTATACAATCTTTAGTACTCAAATGAATGGAAATGAACATATTATATTTAAGACTAATCAATATCCAAAGCTAGAAAATGGCATTTTCCTCGAAGCGGAGAGAACCTACCCATCTTGGAGAGTGAAAATTCCAAGTCTTCCTTCAATAGTCGTCACAATACCATCAACAATCAGAACCTAAAATATTGGGGAAAAAGGAAGAAATGGGGCTAGCACATCACTTGTACAAAGTATAGGACCATATGCACACACAACATAAAATTATGCTAAAAAGGGACATTTCATTAAAACATACAATTTACTCTGAAAAGCCTTATGCACATTCAAGAACCAATACAAGTCCATAATATATATTCATCAAGCCAAGACCATGTACTTCACAATACCAACAATACTAAGTTTAGTCAAGTAAACATGCATTACAACACAATTGAGCACATAATCAACACAATTCTATCATCAAGTTATAACATGAACAAGCATGTATAAGAGTTCATAACATCATAACCAAAGCAAGACCCTTACTCATGAACCCTCATTAAGTCCACTGATGCAATGAATAAGCAAAGCCCCATAACCTTACTCAATCAAGTAAACCTAACAAGAACCGTAAACAATGCCCAACTTCACATAACATATCATTAAGAGTACATAACATCATACTTTAGCAATAGAGACCAAACATATGTTCATAAGTGAAACCCATATCATATAGTGTCATCAACATGTAAGATCATCATATATATATCATTTACATTTATAATAATATACATACATAAGAACATCCTTCTGCGACTTCCCTCAATGCTAACTAGTGCAATGTATAGGTAGACCCCTTAGGTCATCCTATTTAGAGTTCATTCCATTACTTCATTTTACCATTTCGGAACATCTTGCCTTAACCGACATAGACCACATGAGCTAATGTGGAATCCGATTTCATGGAACCCTACACAGAATGAAGGCGGACTACTTGGCGAGGAAGTACCATAACATGAACATAGCATCTACGAGGATCCACTTGCTAGTATTCATATTGGGACAACATAGTTCAAGAACTAGGAAATGTAGTTCGGACCCTCTTTACGCTACATGCATTATAGTCTCCAATCTCATTAATACATTAGTGATCCTACCTTCCCTATGTGGGAAGGTACACTCCTCACTCTAGCTCTCTCGGTGCTAAGCTAGAATCCCTTTAAAAATGTCTTTAATGCCTTTATTAATCATCATAGCTTAATGTAGGTCATAGGGTCTACCCCTTATATAATTATCATCATAGCTCAATAAGAATTGCATGAGTATTGTCCTTTCATTACATTTTATACATGTGAGGTTAGCACATTTACATGATCACATAATGATAAGGCACATTGGTAAGTTATCACCATGCTTGAAACATTTACATCTTAGCCAACAACTCACAAACCATAGTTCAATACATTTCAATCCAACATCAGACCAACCATATTAATCTTAATATAAGGTATACTTCAAGAAAACATCATCACTTAATCACAAGTAATCATTATTGAAGTAAAGAATTGAGATCACAAGACTTACCCCAATCTCCTTCATAAGACATCATCAAGGTCTTACCATAAATAATTCAATTCAACCAAACAATGGGTGTAATATCACAACACAATAGTAACCGACATAATAATAAAGTCAATTGGATCACTACACAACAATTTACCACTAGTTCATTGCCTAAGATTAGAGACTTGGGTCAAATTCATGATCTACTTCACAACCTAGGTCAATTAATCAAGAACTAGCATAATTGGATTAAAATATATCACAATCTACTCTTAAGTCAGTATAATAACAACATAGAATAGTAATTTATACATTAACCAAGTCAATTGTATTTAGTTCAAGATCATAACATAGGGTTAAGGGAAAATTTCATCTTTGCACAAACTAGGTCAATACATCAAGAAGTAGTATAATTCAATCATAATACTTGTTAATATGCTCATATTAACCAAAATTAATCATAAACAAATCAATTCATAAGACCAATTTCATATTGGAAGTAAACCCACTTAAATTTCATATTTTTAAAATCATCTTGAAGGAACCCTTTGGGGAAAGAGATCCCAAAGGTGAAAGGAATCTCATACCTCACTAATTGATGGAGTTTGATGGAGAAAAATTGATACTTTGTAGCCCTATAAATCCTTTTCTTGGTCTTGAATGGGGTTTCTTTGGGAGAGAGAAACAAGAGAGAAGGAAGAGCAATTGGGTGTTTGGGAATTATAAGAATTGGGTTTAGTCTAATTAGGTTTGGGTCTTTATAGCAGTCATTAGCTAACTTAATTAGGTATTCCTTAACCCTTAACTAATTAATTAACCCCACAATTAATTTAATATAACCAACTAAAACGTGGCAGCAACATAGGGGCCTGATCTACGCGACCCTGACTGACGGACCGTAGGTCAGTTGACGGGCAATGTGGCCTCCGTGCTGCACGTTCGTAGTTTTGGTCAGAGATTTGTAAAACTGTCCCCTTCACAATATTGGCTAAGTCTTCATCGACGGAGGCATTGACTCCCCTTCGATTCACCAATAGCTCATTGCCTGCATCACGTCGATGGACACTGCATTTTGGCAGCTTTTGCCAAATTGCTAGGGTCCTCCTTAAGGGCCCTTGGTTGGTCCTTGGGGAGTCGCACACATACATTTGGATTACCAACTAACTCTAATATGTGTTAGATACCTTACACCACATTTCATCATTTACCGACTTTTAAAACTTAGTCAAATAGGCTAAGGCACGCTAGCACCTCTTGAACTAGTTTCCGGATGTCATGGACGTTCCTTGACGTTTTGATTCTAAAAATTCCTAATTGACTTATAAATAGTGTTACAACTGTTTGACTAATATCTCTCATTTTAAAATACTAAAAATTCTAAACTACTTCTTCCTCTGCACAATTATGAATTGGTTTATTTTGCTCCTTTTGAGTGGCTCACCGATACCATTGTTTTTGTGTCAATATACTGGTGAATATAATTCTCTATCCTAAGAGGATCTATTCCTTTAAACCTTGGGTACTAGATGGGCATAAGCTCTTTAAGAGGACATTGTACATTCAGTGGGCTCGATATTTTCCTTTCTGTTTCATTCTACTCTTGTAATCTGGATATGTTATTTTTACAGTCATTAGTTTATGCTTATATTGTTAATCGCTACTTTTGAGTATATGTTTTAAACCTTGTTGTATATGTTTCTAGAAAAGTTAATTGAGCATTCTCGCAAGTTTTCTCTACATAAATTGTTGAAGGTACAACCAAAAAAATTCTTAAAAATCTATATTACCATCTCTTAAAGATAAAATTCATATTTGGTATGTCATTGTAAGGGCATAAAGACATTAAAAACCTTATCGCACCTTGATGTGCGGAGTGAACTAAGAAAATAAGGCTAGAATTAATAATTTTTTTACATGGGTTCAAGGATGTGACAGATGACTTATAGAGGAATATGACTAGACTAAACCCTCTTTTAAATCCAGATACATAGATAACTATACGGTCATTTAATTACTCATATTCAATATGAAGTATGGACAAATTCAAGTTTATTGCAAGTTTTAAAACTTTTTGTTAAAATAATAAATGTGTTTCTCGACATGTGATTGGAATAGAAGTGTAGTTTCAAATTGAACTCCACACTCTGTTATGCTGATTTTTGAAAAATAGCCGAACAAACTTAACAGTTTTGTGTAATATTTTTACCTTTATAGTATATATAATAAGTTGAATTGTTTTTCAATATGATACATTTTTCCTTTAATTTTCCATTTTAATACTTTTTTATGTTACATTTAAATGGAAACTTTAAAACGACATATGTAATGCAAAAGTTAGGGTTGACTCTTATACACATTAGTATTAGAATATTTGTATATGTCAGGTTAATGTTCATTTGATTCCCCAAATATATCAAATAGTAACACTTTCTGGAAGTAAAAGGATAAACTATAAATCAAAATATAGAGATTGATTGAAGGATAAATGATAAGATGTAATCTTGTATGTAAAATAATATAGTGTTTTAGATTTAATGATTGATAGGTTTAAGTATTATTTTATATATTTTGTGACGTTGAATTCCCGCACAAGACACGGATAATTTTAATATAAAATATATATAAAAGATAACTCTAGACCCGCCTATATGGCGTCACCACAAATTAGAATTCCATTGTAACTTATTTATTTTCAAAACTAGTCTTCACTTTTCATGAAAAGTTATAAATTTTATAAAAAGTTATGACTTTAATGAAAAGTTGTGACGTTCACAAAAAGTTACAATTTTTATAAAAGGTTGTGCCCTTTCCGAAGGGTTGTAACTGTTAGTGAAAAATTACAATATAACAAAGGTATAAGATTAAAATTGAAAATATAATGAAGAAATAAAATCTCTTCAGGATGAGCGCACGTATCTCGCTCTCTTTAAGGAGATTTAAGCTCACTACAGCAAATATTTTTCACCAGTCCAGCAGTAGTCCTCCTTGACTTGTCCCCTCAAAGATATAACAGCCTTAACAAAGTATAACTCAACAACTCTTGACTAGAGTTGAGTCCAAAGCTCCAGAACAAAGAACACCTCCCTTCAACTAATAAGAACTCTCTTCCTTTCTGACTAACTCTTTCACTATATATTTTTCTTCTGTGTAAACAAAATGAAGACCACCAATATATATAGTAGAAGAAGTCATCCTAGCAATGAATAAGAAGATAATGGGGTAGTAAATAGTGAAGAAAAATGGTCTAGAGGTTACACAGGTTACAAAGAATAATGGAGGGATAAAGAGTAAGATAAAGATTATTGAATGGGAGAGAAGTGATGTCCACTAATGGCTAAACTATGTTGTCGATGCTTCTAGAAAAAAAGTAGTAGCATATATGCACTAAATTTAAGGTTATTTTTATTCCAAGAATAAAATTTGTCTCACCAAGATCTTTCATATCAAAATGGCTTCTAAGAATATTTTTGATTTCATCAAGCGATCAATGAATCATCAGCATATAGGAAAATTATCACATGTGATAATATATGCACTTTCACACTCATTTGTTTTAAAATCATTTTCAATCATGCAAGAATCAAACTTTTAATGTAATTTCTTAGGTTTTTGTTTCAAGTCATTTAGGGATTTGCTAAGTTTATATAAGATACTTTCTTGGCCTGCTTCAACAAAACACTCGAGTTGATCCGTGTAAATTTTCTCATTTAGGTCTCCATTTAAAAAATAAGTTTTTACATTCATTTGATGAATTTAAAAATCATAAATTGCAACCATAGCAATTAAAATTCTTATGGATTTAATTTTTGTTACTGGTGAAAAAGTATCAAAAAGTTGTAGGTCTTCTGGTTGTTTGAAACCTTTTGCAACTAGTCTAGCCTTATATTTATCAATAGATCCATCAGGTTTCAATTTTTTCGTAAGACCCATTTGCAACCAATTATTTTACAACCTGGTGGTAAATCAACAAACTTCTAAGTTTTATTATAAATTAGAGATTCTATTTCATCATATACAGCCTCTTCCAAAAAAAATAGAGTCATGTGAAGACAAAGCTTCTTAAAAAGTGAGAGGGTCATCTCCAATATTAAACACATAAAAATCAAGACCAAAATATTTTTCTACTCTAACATTTATTTCTTCTTAACATAATCATATAATTCTTAATTTTTCAAAGTAGAAGTAGAAGAACTAGGTAGTGACAAAATATTTTGTTCAATCATTTGACCCCCACTACTTTTAGAATCAAATCGAAATTTATTTTCATGAAAAATCGCATCATCGAATTCTATTATAATATTATCTTCAGGACTAAAAAATCAATAGGCTATACTATTTGAAGCATAACCAAGAAAAACACAAGTAGTAACTTTCATACCTAATTTTGTTATCTTGAAATTCATTAGTCTCATAAAGACTAGACGACCCCAAACTCTTAGATATCCCAAACTTGTGTTGTAACTTTTCCATAATGCAAAAGGTGACAGTTTTAACTTTTTATGAGGCACACTATTTAACACATAACAAGAAGTAAAAATAGTTTCACCCCAAAAATTTAAGGTGCATGTGACTCAATGAGCATGACATTAGGCAATTCAACCCGAAGTTCTATTTTTTTTATTTTCGCTACACCTTTATATGGAGGAGAATAGGGAGGAGTAGTTTCACGAATAATTCTCAATGATCTAACAAAAGAATTAAACTCATTTGGGCCATATTCACGACCTCTATCACTTTTAGTTCTTTTTATTTTTCTTTCAAATTGATTTTCCACCTCAAGGAGATAAATTTTGAAATTTTCAAAAGCATTAATTTTTATTTTTCATCAAATAAACATATGTTAACTTAGAAAAATCATCAATTTAAGTGAAAAAATATCTATTACCTTCACGAGTTAAAATACCACTAAGTTTACAAATATCAGTATGAACTAATTCTAATAATTCAATTTTTATTTCAACTTGAAAATGAGGACATTTAGTGATTTTGGCTTTACTACAAGACTCAGACTTTTCCAAAGTCTTTTTAACCATTAGGATTAATCCTAAACTACTCATGATTCCAACATAACAATCTTTAATATGACACAAACGAATAAAAATTGGTAGAATAAAGCATATAAACAAAAGTAAAAATTTTATTCATTTCAATATTCAGTTTGAATATCTCATCACAAGCATACCCCTTTCCCGCCAAAATATGCTTCTACACAATTACATATTGATCAGATTCAATAATCTTTTTAAAGCCTGATTATTTAGAAGAAAATTCGACATCAAATTTTTCTCATGAAAGGAGTATAAAGTACATCTTTCAAAGTTAACACCCTCCAATAGTAAAACACAATTCGACATCTCCTATTCCAAGGACTTGAGTTGTGTGAGAATCATCAAGAAAGATAGTTTTGAGATCCTCAAAATGAGTATATCTTTTTAACCAGTCTTTTTCATAACAGACATGTTGATTTTGCACCAAAATCGGCTAATAAGAACTCTCTTTTTTACTAACTCTCTCACTCTAAATTTTTCTTGTCTATAAACAAAATAAAGACCACCACTATTTATACTAGAAGAAGTTTTCTTACCAATGAATAGGAAGACAATGTGGTAGTAAACAGTGAAGATAAATGGTCTAGAGATACATATGTTACATAGGTTAGAAAGTATAATGGAGGAACAAAGAGAGATAATAAAGATTGAATGGGGGAGAATTGATGGCCACTAATGGCTATAGCATGTTGCCGATGCTGCAAAAAAAAGACTAGTAACATATAGAGAAAATACATTAAAAAAAAGAAAAAGAAAACCTAGAACACAACTTGCTTTAGTACTTAACTACATGAGCATTTAATTACCCCCTTAACATCTTTGAAGTGAATTAAACACATCCCTTGGAACAGAATAACACTCTCACCTACCACATCATAGCCATGTAAGCACCACGTCATTAACTTTCAAATTATTTTTGCTTATTAACCTTTTTTCTTAAACATTTTCTTAAAATGCATTACAATAATCAATTAATTAAAAATGCATTTTAAAAACAGAATTACCTCATCTTCTCCCCCCCCCCCCCCAA
>NC_028646.1:31351009-31357680 GCF_001406875.1 Solanum pennellii
CCCCCCCCCCCCCAATCACAATTTTCAACCTTTACTAGGCTATTTTATTTTTGAATTTTCAGTCTTCAATAGTTGTTTTCTTCTTCAAGATTCATCAATTTTTAAAAAAAATAGAATACTTACTTTTTATTCTTCGAACATCTTTCTCTCCCACAAATTGCTCCTTGGAGAATAATATTTTTTGAAATTTTTTTTTCTTAACAACTCAAATGAAGATTGTGTAAGAAAGTTGATAGACCCACATTTTTTGAATCACAACTAATATAATTCAAAATGGGTCACTTAAAATTCAAGAAAATTTACGGTCAATAGTATGAATTAGGTGTTGCGTTTTGTGATTAGTGAAGGGAGGATGAGGTTAGGGATGAAGGTGAAGGAAAATTTATAATATGAAAGAAGAAAGGTATAAGGAGTGATTCAATGGGGAAGAACACATTTGGGAGGACAACAAAATAAAGAGAGAACCAAAAGATTAAATATTTTTAAAAAATAAAAAATTGAACCCACAATTTTTTTTTACTTCTAAATAAGAAATTTCACATTTATTTAAATTTAACTTATAAAATAGTAAACGTTATCAGTTATACATTGACCAATAAAAAAATATCTTGCGTATGATTTTAACTTTCAGTTTTTTTTAATTTTTGTTGTTTCACGTGCTTTGAGGAGAGTGAATACACTCACTTGTACACGAAAGCTCTTAGGGTGATATTTAATCAGTTTAGAATTGTTAAGGGGGATATTTAAACACCCATACAGTAAAAGTACTAAAGTAAGTTTTGGTGCCAACTTTAAAAGGGTTTTTAGGTATTGTCTCTAACATATATGCACTAACTTTAGGTGTAATAAGCATCAATCAATATCCTCATCAACATTAGCACATGATGAGAAGTCAACCAACGCTAACTTTTCCAAAGAGTTGTGACATTTCCGATAAGACACAATAAATATTTATTCATCCTTTGTTTTCTATAAATAGAGGAATTTTCTTTTTATTTAAAACAACAAAAAATCTGAACTTCTTCTTCTGCACAATTAAATATTATTTTTGTATCAATAAACTAATGAATAGGATCTGTCTATCCTTAGAGGATCTATTCCTTTAAATCTCGGGTACTAGAGGGGAATAATTTCCTTAAGGGGATACTATACATTCAATGGGCTCGATTTTTCCCTTTATGTTTCATTCTATTATTACAGATTGTATTTTGTTGTTTATGTTTCTGCAAAGTTATTGTTCTAAGTATTTGTCAGTAGAAATTGAATAGGACATGTTAATTGAGTATTTACACAAGTTTTTTCTACTGAAATTGTAGTTTCAAATTGAACTTCATCTTTCTCTGGTATGTTGATTTTTAAAAAGAAAACATCCAAATAAACTTAATAGTTTTATGTGATATTTTCCCTTTCAAGTATATATAATAACTTGAATTATTGTCCTAATTATTTATGATATATTTAAATGGGAAACTTTAAGATGATATATGCAACGAAAATGGTATAGTTGAACTTTCTACACATTAGAATTAGAATATTTGTTCACTTTTTCAGACTTTTGAAATTTATTTATCCCTTCTCAAACTATTATTTATTTATTAGAAAATTTAATATATTCGGTTGATGTTCATTTGATTCCCTAAAATATCAAATAGTAACACTTGTTGGAAGCAAAAAAACAAATTATAAAATCAAATTTAAGATGAGAATTGAAGGATAAATGATAAGAAGTTATAATTATCATCTTCATTTACATTATTAATGTTTCTTACTACGTAATCTTGTATGTAACATAGGATAATGTTTTAGTCTTAGTAACTGATAGGTTTTAAGTATTATCTTAGAAATTTTGTGATACAAAATTCTCGCGCGAGGTGTGCGTGATTTGGTCATTTTTGTCATACATAGTTGATTTCCGCATTATGTTAATCATGTACTCTCTTGATGAGTTTCCTATGAGTTGGAAAGAATCTTGAGACTTACATTCTGTTCTTTTGTTGTATTCTATTTATTTGATATTCGTAGTATCATGCTTATGTCAACTGACTTGTGTAGGGCCTCATCGGGTCCCATCTGTCATGTCAGGTCTAGGGTATAGTTTGGATCGTGACACAAATTTTACAGAATATAAAGCAACTATGATAGTTACTACAATATTTGTGATAGATAGTTGTTGCAACAACTATCGTAATTGCTTAAATTGTTACAACAACTTCAACAATTAATAGAGTTGTTGCAACAATAGTTGAATTATTGTAGCAACTTCTGCATAGTTGTTGCGGTAACTTGGACAATTGTTTGATTTTTTTTTTTGTTAGAAAATAAGGTGGAAGAGGAACTAGTGAGGGAGATAGTACTTGTGACAAAGGAGAAGCCTGAGGGTGATGGTGGAAGAAGAGGTGATGATAGTTATGGTTATGGTGAAGGAGGAGGAGGAAGAGGTGGTGGTAGAAGAGGAAAAAATGTTGTGGTGGTGGTGGAGGAGGAGGTGATAGTAGTAGCGGAGGAGATGATGGTAGTGACAACGATAGCAGCAATAAAAAAGAATAGGAATAATGGTAATGGCAAAGAGAGAGGGAGAGGGGTTGGTTGTGAGGATGAGAAAATAGTATCTTTGTGTAAATAAAAAACTTAAGGATTTAAAATTAGTGTTATTAACACTAATCTTAAAATTTTTATCACTACACAATTAATCAACGTGTATCATGGTTTCTTAGTTTTAAAACTTTTTTTCGTCTCCTTTAATTATATTTCACTAGTTTCTCATAAACTAGGCTAATTTGTTGAATTTGTGCATAGGAGTTATTGGATTTGTTGACTTATCGTCTATTTGCATTAAAGTAGTGGTAGATTTGGATTGGTTTTCTCAAAGAGGATCATTCAATACGGATGAATAAATTGTAAGGTGTTTCAGAGATTATGGTTCCTCTTTTTCTTTTCTTTTTCCATCATTATGTCCTCTCACGTTCTGTCTCCCTTCATTTTTGTTTTGTAATTTAAATTCTACTTGAGCTTCATGTAATTTTCATCCCAACTTAAAAATGTCAATAAAAATTAATAGGAAAAAGGCATAAATTCACCCCTAAAGTTATTCCGAAATGTCAGTTACACGCTTAAACTACTGGAGCGATCTATTACACACCTATGTTATCCAAAAGTGAATTTAATACCACCTTCAAAGCTGACGTGAAAATATAATTAAATATAAAATAAATAAAACGTGTTTGAGTTTTTTAAAAAAAGTCATTTTTCCCCACCCTCACCCTTCTCCTTCATGTCACCCTACCTTTCTTCTCCACTCAATCACGTCAAACATAACATACAAGTCTCAGTGTTTTCCCCCTTATTGGTTCAATTTCATTTGCACTTCGAGTTACAAATTTGTTCATTTCTCACCTAATCCTTCACTTCTAAATTTATTAGAAAATTGTGTTGTTCTATTTGTCCGATCTATACTCATCTGACTTTTAAATCTATATTTTTAATGTAACCATTTTATGGCACAAGTGTTTGGGTTGTTTCATTGTGATGATAAAGACGCCTTATTATTTTTGTTTCAGATCTTACTGCTTTGTCCAGATGTAATAATTTATATCATCCCTTATGATTTTCTCGACCATGAAAGGATTATCTCCTCTTTATCTCATCAATTGTAATAATTTTTTGTGGTGGGTTTGGAGATGGGTGATAAAATTAGTGGTGGTATGAATTTTAATTTCAATAATGACAGTAAAATTTGTGATTTTGATGTGGATGCTGAATTTTATGGTTATGATTGTGATAAATTTCAATAGTGGTGATGTGGTTTTGTTGTTGAATTTAGCTAAGTTTATTATGGTTGTTATCAATTTTTTATGATGGTTATGGTTGTGGGAAGATTCTGGTGGTGAATTGATTATGGGTGATGAAATATGTGGTGGAGACGTGAATTTGGTGATAAAGGTAACATTAATGGTGGTAGTTTAATGGTGGATTTGATGGTTTACAACGAAGAAAAAGCAATTGGGTGATATAGATATTGTTTTTTTTGAAATCTCACGTAATTATTGATGTGGCAGTGACATGGAGATGATGTGGCACGAGTGTGAAACACTCTCTCATCACGTGACAGGTAGTATGTGTGTGAGGATTGAAATAAATTCACTTTCAAATAATTAATGTGTGTAAAAGGTCACCACAATAGTTTAAGCGTGTAACTGACTTATCCTAATAAGTTCAGAGGGAATTTTATGTCTATAAGATGTTCTTTTCAGTAGCAGCTAAGACTTTAGAAATAATAAACAAGGCAAAAATTTTATATATATATATATATATATATATATACACACACACACACACATACATACATACATACTTGAAAGAAAGGTAATAAGGTAAGAATGAATGAAACAATTCTTAGGAAAATGACTGATATTTTATTGATAACTCAATTTTTTCACAATAAGGGAGGGTTCAAAATATCGAAGCTAACAATTGTAAACGCGAACACAACTTAATGGGCCTTGATTTCCACCAGTACAAACTCCATTTTTATTATGTTTTTGTAAGCATTCACTTTGACATTCAGCCATGGTGCAATCACTGGCCTTCAAAGTCTCAGAAAATCTTTGTTGGGCTTTCACTTGTGTACTTGTCATTGCAACTACATCAAAAAAAATAGAAAAAATTATGTGCTAGGTATCACTTTTGATGCAAAAACACCATAACAGCATTTCGACCTTTTAAGTGAAGAATTTAATATTTATATACATATATTGTCATGGTTTTTGAAATCCATGACAACAAAGAGTGAAACTTCATCACGAATTCTGGAATTTCATCCAAAATACTATGATGTAATTTCACTTTTTCCATTTTTATGATAAAAGTCATGAATTTCCAAAAGAAAGAGAGATTGTTTTTACTGATTTTTTTCTTTAATTTGCGGCTATTTTTCAATTAACAAGTCTAAAAATTGTCATTTTAAAAATTTCTTAAAAAGAATTAGCATTGTTTTCTTTTATCATATACACAATAATAAACATAAAAAAACAATTTGGATAATGATTAAATATTTTTTAAGAACCTGAACAATGAGAAAGAAGTAAATGATAGAGCTCAAAAAACATGGTCATATTGCTTATAGAATTTGATGAACTCAAATGTGTAAAGGAATTTCTAGAGTTGTGTGCTTTGGTAGAGCAAGGTTAAATAGGCTTTTATAGTGTTAATTTTTTTGATCTATTAAATACAAATTAATGGACAATTCAAATAAAAGAAATCATTAATGAAATACAATTACATTAGTCAACTTTCAATATCATGACGTTGGTTCCATAAATGCTTCTACTAATGCATCAAAAAGAGGAAAGGATCAAAATAGTCCCTCTTCTTTGGGTTAACACTCAGTGATTCTTGAGTTTTCACATGGAGCACTAATAGTCCCTCATGTTTGCAATATTGGTGCACTTTTGGTCCTCCTTTAAAATTGTACCTATTTTTTTGCATTAATCTATCCATAACCTATGTATGATATGTCCAATCGTCATTTTATATATTCGGTAGGAATAACAACTCCGTATCAAAGAATGTGAGAAGAAAAACACTTTATTTTGTTTAGTAGAAATCGTATTGCAGTTAAAGTCGAGAGGTTCATCACGATATTTTCACGCGCAATAGAATAATTTTTTCTTTTCCTACAAAGTCATATGTTAATATATTCTTAGTTTAGCTGCAGTAATATTTCTAGTGAACAAAACAAGGTGTTTTTCTTATCACCTTCGCTCAGATAGAAAATGATTAATATTTTTGTGATAGTTAACCACAAGTACATAATCTGAGGTAAGAGAAGGACTTGAAGATGAGAAGTCCCAGAGCACTTGACCATTAGAAGCCACTAAGTCATCTTGAGAAGGAAGTTGAATTTGGGTACGGGACAAATGATGCAACAAGTTCATCTCTCTTGTACTATCATGTATGGTGCAGAGCCATCCCTCCGATCGACAACATAGTCATTGTCTAGCTTCGGGGAGGAATAGGGGAGAAACTTTCTGCTTGATAAGAGAGTAAAATTGTCAATAATTATCATGTTTGTCAGTCAACATAAGTAAGGGAGTTTGGGTAAAAAAGATATCAAATTTATGGTTAGGGGTAGTACCAATTTGCCAAGAGGTACAACCACAAGTAAAAACAATGAAATTTGTAGGTTGTTTAATACAAGTTGCAATCACAGCAAGGAGATGTTAAAAATTAGTTCATTTTAACGGTCCTTTTTTTATTTTTTACTTCTTCCCTGTGTAGTTTACCTAGATTGTAGGAGGTCTACCTAGATAGGAGTCTTAGTAAGTTAGTAGAGTAATTTTAGGAGTTCAATTTAGTGGCATAGTCTATATAGGTGCTGCATAATTGTTGTAAACCAGTTTTTTAGATATAACATTCTCTTTATTCTATTTATGTTATATTGCAGGCTTCTTCTTTATCTGCTTATTTTTTGTTTTATGGTATTAGAGCAAGGTCGTTGATCCGATTATTATTTCCATCTTCTTGTCTATCAAGTTTTGTTAGTCTTGTTGGAGGAGATTAAAAGATGCAGAGAAAAAAGGGAAAATGCACAATAATCCCCTCAACCCATGCCCAAAATCTCAGAGACATGTTTATACTGTACTAAGGTCCTATTACCCTCCCCCCCCCCCCCC
>NC_028646.1:31357901-31360076 GCF_001406875.1 Solanum pennellii
TCAGAGACACACTTATACTATACTAAGGTCCTATTACCTTCCTGAACTTATTTTATAAATAATTTTCTACCTCTTTTTGGCCTACATGGCACTATCTTGTGGGCCTAGTGTGTGTTGACATTTTTTTTCAAGCTAGTGCCACGTTGACCGAAAAGGGGTAGAAAATTATTTATAAAATAAGTTCAGGGGGTAATTGAACCTTAGTATAGTATAAGTGTGTCTCTAAAATTTCGAGCATAGGTTGAGGGGGTACTTATGCATTTTTTCAAGAAAGAAAAATGAACTTGTGTAGTATGGAGTCGGTAAATGGGGGAAATAGTTAAATGCCAGCTTGGTGTCGAGAAGCTTGTAGGGACAAACTACAAGTGTAGGATAATGTGTATGGAAGTTTATCTTCAAGGTCAAGACCTATGGAATCTTTTTGTTGGTACTGAAGCAGAAATTCCAGCAAACACTGCGGAAACTTCAGAACCATAGAGGAAATGAAAGATTAAATGTGGTAAAGCACTCTTCGCTTTGAGGACTTCAATTGGCCGAGAACTCATTGACCATGTACGTGATGTTAGCTCGCCAAAAGAAGTTTGGAAGATAATTGAGAGATTGTTTAAAAAGAGAATACTGCTAGGCTACATCTGTTGGAAAATGAATTTGCAATGCTAACACAGGGAGGAATGTCTATTTCTAAATATTTCTTACGAGTTAAAGGAATTTGTGCTGAAATTTCCGAATTAAATCGCTTCACTGAATGCGGTGATTTGTTATTCGAGGATTGAATGAGTACAATCAGTTCGTTACCTTCATTCAAGGTTGAAAAAGCAACCTTCAGTTGAAGAATTTGAAAATTTGCTTTTAAATTAGGAGGCACTAGCAAAGCAAATGGCAAAAAGCTTTGAACCATATGCAACTCTTTTTTCAAAGAATAAAAATAAAAAGAAATCATATCCTCGGAGAGCAGGAACAATGAAAAAGGATCCAATGGTGAAAAAACTACTTGTGGCAACTTTGCAAATAAAAAGTGCTATAGATGTGGTAAAATTGGACATATCAAGAAAACTTGAAGAGTGAGGATCTCAAATGCAAATTTTTCAAGTGAAATGATGGAAACGAGCAACTCAAATGGGGCAGTGCTTTACTGTAGAAGTAGATGAGCAGAGGAATGATGATGTAGTTGAAGCTCTCTACAACAATGATAATTGCACACAAGAATGGATCATTGATTCTGGTTGTTCTCATCATGTAACTGGAAATGATTCTCTTCTTTCAGAGTTGCGCCAACATAACAGAAAATAAGTTGTTACAGCGGATAACTCTACATATCTAGTAGCAAATGAAAGAGTCCCGAAGATTGACGTTGGATCTACCGTGGCTCAAGTTGAATGATGTATTTCATGCTCCGGGTTTGAAAAACTTAGTTTTAGTTTCTCAAATCACTGATTCTGGAAAATATTTTCTATTTGGTCCAAATGTTGTGAAGATTCTGGACAACGTGAAGAACATATATGCTGATGTCGTTCTTACGGGTGAAAATAAAGGTTCATTGTTTATCATGGCAGTAGGAGAAGCCTATTTGAAGAACACAAGTCAAACAGATAGTGCAGCAATTTGACATGCTCGACCGGGGCACTTGGGATACTAATTGGTGAGGCAAATCTGTTCAAAGAAGTTGGTGGATGGTCTACCGGCTTTGCAAAATATTCATGAAGACATTATCATGGTTGTAAATTTGGGAAATCACATCGTCTTGTTAGCATTTTTTTTAATGTTGATAAGGTCTATATTACATGGGTCCATTATCCCACTTCATGGTCCCATTATCCCACTAATGGGAAGGTATTTAACTATCCATTATCCCACTAATGCGAAAGTGGTTAATCACCCATTATCCCACTAACGGGATAATGCTTAACTATCCATTATCCCACTACATGGGAAAGTGGTTAATTACCAATATCCCACTAATAGAATAATGGTTAACTACCCATTCTCCACTACATGGATCCACTATTCTACTACTCCAGTGGTTGGTAACACCAATAACCTCTTAACCGTTCCTGAAGGAAGAATGGTTATAAATATGTCATTTGGCTCAAAGGTCCCTAAGCACATTACTTATAAAAACTCCATACCATCTAAGAGTGAGATTTTCAATGCTTAGAAGATCTTTGAAGAAATGAA
>NC_028646.1:31370076-31372972 GCF_001406875.1 Solanum pennellii
CAAATTTTTTGTGGATGTCCGTCAAGACCTTGTCTATGCATCCGGTTGGCCCTCACGGCCTTTACGACCCATTTTGAAGATCAAAGGAGCCCCGAAGCGAGCATACGCCTTATTTCGACGATTTTCGTGTGCTATAGGAAACCATTTTTTGGGTGATCCGAATTCCGACGTCAAAAATGCCAAATTCTTTTGTGGACGTCGATCAAGACCTTGTCTATGCATCCGGTTGGCCCTCACGGCCCTTCCGACCCATTTTGAAGGTCAAACGAGCCCCGAANAAACGAGCCCCGAAGCGAGCATATGCTTCATTTCGACGATTTTCGTGTGCTATAGCAAACCTTTTTTTGGGTGATCCGGATTCCGACGTCAAAAATGCCAAATTTTTTTGTGGACGTCCGTCAAGACCTTGTCTATGCATCCGGTTGGCCCTCACGGCCCTTCCGACCCATTTTGAAGGTCAAACGAGCCCTGAAGCGACCATATGCCTCATTTCGACGATTTTCGTGTGTTATAGCAAACCATTTTTTGGGTGATCCGGATTCCGACGTCAAAAATGCCAAATTTTTTTGTGGACGTCTATCAAGACATTGCATATGCATCCGGTTGGCCCTCACGGCCCTTCCGACCCATTTTGAAGGTCAAACGAGCCCTGAAGCGACCATATGCCTCATTTCGACGATTTTCGTGTGCTATAGCAAACCATTTTTTGGGTGATCCGGATTCCGACGTCAAAAATGCCAAATTTTTTTGTGGACGTCTATCAAGACATTGCATATGCATCCGGTTGGCCCTCACGGCCCTTCCGACCCATTTTGAAGGTCAAACGAGCCCTGAAGCGACCATATGCCTCATTTCGACGATTTTCGTGTGCTATAGCAAACCATTTTTTGGGTGATCCGGATTCCGACGTCAAAAATGCCAAATTTTTTTGTGGACGTCTATCAAGACATTGCATATGCATCCGGTTGGCCCTCACGGCCCTTCCGACCCATTTTGAAGGTCAAACGAGCCCTGAAGCGACCATATGCCTCATTTCGACGATTTTCGTGTGCTATAGCAAACCATTTTTTGGGTGATCCGGATTCCGACGTCAAAAATGCCAAATTTTTTTGTGGACGTCTATCAAGACATTGCATATGCATCCGGTTGGCCCTCACGGCCCTTCCGACCCATTTTGAAGGTCAAACGAGCCCTGAAGCGACCATATGCCTCATTTCGACGATTTTCGTGTGCTATAGCAAACCATTTTTTGGGTGATCCGGATTCCGACGTCAAAAATGCCAAATTTTTTTGTGGACGTCTATCAAGACATTGCATATGCATCCGGTTGGCCCTCACGGCCCTTCCGACCCATTTTGAAGGTCAAACGAGCCCTGAAGCGACCATATGCCTCATTTCGACGATTTTCGTGTGCTATAGCAAACCATTTTTTGGGTGATCCGGATTCCGACGTCAAAAATGCCAAATTTTTTTGTGGACGTCTATCAAGACATTGCATATGCATCCGGTTGGCCCTCACGGCCCTTCCGACCCATTTTGAAGGTCAAACGAGCCCTGAAGCGACCATATGCCTCATTTCGACGATTTTCGTGTGCTATAGCAAACCATTTTTTGGGTGATCCGGATTCCGACGTCAAAAATGCCAAATTTTTTTGTGGACGTCTATCAAGACATTGCATATGCATCCGGTTGGCCCTCACGGCCCTTCCGACCCATTTTGAAGGTCAAACGAGCCCTGAAGCGACCATATGCCTCATTTCGACGATTTTCGTGTGCTATAGCAAACCATTTTTTGGGTGATCCGGATTCCGACGTCAAAAATGCCAAATTTTTTTGTGGACGTCTATCAAGACATTGCATATGCATCCGGTTGGCCCTCACGGCCCTTCCGACCCATTTTGAAGGTCAAACGAGCCCTGAAGCGACCATATGCCTCATTTCGACGATTTTCGTGTGCTATAGCAAACCATTTTTTGGGTGATCCGGATTCCGACGTCAAAAATGCCAAATTTTTTTGTGGACGTCTATCAAGACATTGCATATGCATCCGGTTGGCCCTCACGGCCCTTCCGACCCATTTTGAAGGTCAAACGAGCCCTGAAGCGACCATATGCCTCATTTCGACGATTTTCGTGTGCTATAGCAAACCATTTTTTGGGTGATCCGGATTCCGACGTCAAAAATGCCAAATTTTTTTGTGGACGTCTATCAAGACATTGCATATGCATCCGGTTGGCCCTCACGGCCCTTCCGACCCATTTTGAAGGTCAAACGAGCCCTGAAGCGACCATATGCCTCATTTCGACGATTTTCGTGTGCTATAGCAAACCATTTTTTGGGTGATCCGGATTCCGACGTCAAAAATGCCAAATTTTTTTGTGGACGTCTATCAAGACATTGCATATGCATCCGGTTGGCCCTCACGGCCCTTCCGACCCATTTTGAAGGTCAAACGAGCCCTGAAGCGACCATATGCCTCATTTCGACGATTTTCGTGTGCTATAGCAAACCATTTTTTGGGTGATCCGGATTCCGACGTCAAAAATGCCAAATTTTTTTGTGGACGTCTATCAAGACATTGCATATGCATCCGGTTGGCCCTCACGGCCCTTCCGACCCATTTTGAAGGTCAAACGAGCCCTGAAGCGAGCATATGCCTCATTTCGACGATTTTCGTGTGCTATAGCAAACCATTTTTTGAGTGATCCAGATTCCGACGTCAAAAATGCCAAATTTTTTTGTGGACGTCTATCAAGACATTGCATATGCATCCGGTTGGCCCTCACGGCCCTTCCGACCCATTTTGAAGGTCAAACGAGCCCCGAAGCGAGCATACGCCTCATTTCGACGATTTTCGTGTGCTATAGCAAACCATTTTTTGGGTGATCCGGATTCC
>NC_028646.1:31375249-31450067 GCF_001406875.1 Solanum pennellii
CCTCATTTCGACGATTTTCGTGTGCTATAGCAAACCATTTTTTGGGTGATCCGGATTCCGACGTCAAAAATGCCAAATTTTTTTGTGGACATCCGTCAAGACCTTGTCTTTTCATCCGGTTGGCCCTAACGGCCCTTCCGACCAATTTTGAAGGTCAAACGATCCCCGAAGCGAGCATACGCCTCATTTCGACGATTTTCGTGTGCGGTGATCCAGATTCCGACGCCAAAAATTCCAAATGTTTTTGCGGACGTCCGTCAAGACCTTGTCTATGCATCCGGTTGTCCCTCACGGCCCTACCGACCCATTTGGAAGGTCAAACGAGCCCGGAACGAGCATACGCCTCCTTTCGACGATTTTCGTGTGCGGTGATCCAGATTCCGACGCCAAAAATTCCAAATGTTTTTGCGGACGTCCGTCAAGACCTTGTCTATGCATCCGGTTGTCCCTCACGGCCCTACCGACCCATTTGGAAGGTCAAACGAGCCCGGAACGAGCATACGCCTCCTTTCGACGATTTTCGTGTGCGGTGATCCAGATTCCGACGCCAAAAATTCCAAATGTTTTTGCGGACGTCCGTCAAGACCTTGTCTATGCATCCGGTTGTCCCTCACGGCCCTACCGACCCATTTGGAAGGTCAAACGAGCCCGGAACGAGCATACGCCTCCTTTCGACGATTTTCGTGTGCGGTGATCCAGATTCCGACGCCAAAAATTCCAAATGTTTTTGCGGACGTCCGTCAAGACCTTGTCTATGCATCCGGTTGTCCCTCACGGCCCTACCGACCCATTTGGAAGGTCAAACGAGCCCGGAACGAGCATACGCCTCCTTTCGACGATTTTCGTGTGCGGTGATCCAGATTCCGACGCCAAAAATTCCAAATGTTTTTGCGGACGTCCGTCAAGACCTTGTCTATGCATCCGGTTGTCCCTCACGGCCCTACCGACCCATTTGGAAGGTCAAACGAGCCCGGAACGAGCATACGCCTCCTTTCGACGATTTTCGTGTGCGGTGATCCAGATTCCGACGCCAAAAATTCCAAATGTTTTTGCGGACGTCCGTCAAGACCTTGTCTATGCATCCGGTTGTCCCTCACGGCCCTACCGACCCATTTGGAAGGTCAAACGAGCCCGGAACGAGCATACGCCTCCTTTCGACGATTTTCGTGTGCGGTGATCCAGATTCCGACGCCAAAAATTCCAAATGTTTTTGCGGACGTCCGTCAAGACCTTGTCTATGCATCCGGTTGTCCCTCACGGCCCTACCGACCCATTTGGAAGGTCAAACGAGCCCGGAACGAGCATACGCCTCCTTTCGACGATTTTCGTGTGCGGTGATCCAGATTCCGACGCCAAAAATTCCAAATGTTTTTGCGGACGTCCGTCAAGACCTTGTCTATGCATCCGGTTGTCCCTCACGGCCCTACCGACCCATTTGGAAGGTCAAACGAGCCCGGAACGAGCATACGCCTCCTTTCGACGATTTTCGTGTGCGGTGATCCAGATTCCGACGCCAAAAATTCCAAATGTTTTTGCGGACGTCCGTCAAGACCTTGTCTATGCATCCGGTTGTCCCTCACGGCCCTACCGACCCATTTGGAAGGTCAAACGAGCCCGGAACGAGCATACGCCTCCTTTCGACGATTTTCGTGTGCGGTGATCCAGATTCCGACGCCAAAAATTCCAAATGTTTTTGCGGACGTCCGTCAAGACCTTGTCTATGCATCCGGTTGTCCCTCACGGCCCTACCGACCCATTTGGAAGGTCAAACGAGCCCCGAACGAGCATACGCCTCCTTTCGACGATTTTCGTGTGCGGTGATCCAGATTCCGACGCCAAAAATTCCAAATGTTTTTGCGGACGTCCGTCAAGACCTTGTCTATGCATCCGGTTGTCCCTCACGGCCCTACCGACCCATTTGGAAGGTCAAACGAGCCCCGAACGAGCATACGCCTCCTTTCGACGATTTTCGTGTGCGGTGATCCAGATTCCGACGCCAAAAATTCCAAATGTTTTTGCGGACGTCCGTCAAGACCTTGTCTATGCATCCGGTTGTCCCTCACGGCCCTACCGACCCATTTGGAAGGTCAAACGAGCCCCGAAGCGAGCATACGCCTCATTTCGACGATTTTCGTGTGCGGTGATCCAGATTCCGACGCCAAAAATTCCAAATGTTTTTGTGGACGTCCGTCAAGACCTTGTCTATGCATCCGGTTGTCCCTCACGGCCCTTCCGACCCATTTGGAAGGTCAAACGAGCCCGGAACGAGCATACGCCTCATTTCGACGATTTTCGTGTGCTATAGCAAACCATTTTTCTTTCAATATTATAATCTAATAGTATTCACATAATACCATACATTTAATATTTAATTAGGTGTACCAATATATCAAAACTTAAATTGCAATGGTACAATAATACAATAGTAAGTCAATTATGAACCATTTGTGAAATAAAAAAAAAAGAGAAATATACATCGAAATTAACATTATTGACCGAATAGTAAGAAATACTGACATGTTTAAAAAAAGATTTAAAATTGAAACCAAATTGATAGATGGTAACCTTACAAACCTTAAACCATATTTATGTCCAATCATCCTCTTATAATTGAAAAATTACAATGAAATCAAAAAGAAAATTGACAACTTTTCAGCAAACTAACGTTGCAACTACTAGAGGAATCCAATTTGATATTTTTCTTAACAACCCAAATTCCCTTAATAATAATCATTTGATAATTATTATCCAATAGTATCTAAACAATCATTGGAGACACCCTTTTGCATCAACCCTTCTGCCGTAAACCAACTCACAATTCACACTTAAATTACCCAATCACAACTTATTTTAGAATTATCAAAATTTACAATCCATAAATATATTTGTTGTTTAGCTTCTAAGAATTAAAATGGCAGCCACTAATTATCGTTCAATATATAACCAAATTGATATACAATATTATTATATATTTATTTATTGGTGCAACAATTAATGAAAAGATAGCATAACCATTAATGAAGGCAAAATATGAAAGCATCAGATGCATTTTTCTTACGTGAAGAAGTTTTGCCCTCTGTTGATCTATGTTCACGCCGCCGCAAGTTAGTTTTTGATTCCCTTTCATTATTTTTTTTTCTTTGAATAATATTTATAAATTAATACTACTAACTTTCACTACCTTGTATAAATATGAGACACATGGTATAGGATCTGAAAATAAAATAATTACTTTAGCCCATTAACTATCAATTAAGTCAATTATCTATAATTACCCATCAATTAATTAACTCAAGTTAAACGAATAATAAAAAATTTCAAAAATGACCTTCCGGGTCATTACATTATGCACCACTAAAAACCATGTTCGTCCTCAAACATAAGGAAAGAGAAAGTATAATAACCACACGTTACCAAAAGTCTAATTTATGATCTATCAGTCAATGTTCATCTTTCCAACTGATCTCCTCCTTAACACCATCTATCAAGATGAACTACTAAGAACTGAACTTTCCAACCAAATTTTGGAAGTTCTATACATCAAGAGTGATTATCAAACCACATATTAACCCATAAACTCAATGTAAGCTGAAACTCATTGGACCTTAACACAACCATTATGACGAATCTTTTCTTGCATAAAAAGATAACCCTTTGAATCAATACGGATTAGAACCAGAAGTGAGCCTGAATCAACCACTAGGCGCTCATAATACACATACCATCACATATATTAGCACAATTCTCTATTCACAACACAATCTTTTCACAAGTTTAAGTTATAAAAAATCTTATCTTTAGACACTCGGTACTTATCAAGGAAGAATCAAACTTATTCACGAAAATTGTACACTCNAGAGGAATCCAATTTGATATTTTTCTTAACAAACCAAATTCCCTTAATAATAATCATTTGATAATTATTATCCAATAGTATCTAAACAATCATTGGAGACACCCTTTTGCATCAACCCTTCTGCCGTAAACCAACTCACAATTCACACTTAAATTACCCAATCACAACTTATTTTAGAATTATCAAAATTTACAATCCATAAATATATTTGTTGTTTAGCTTCTAAGAATTAAAATGGCAGCCACTAATTATCGTTCAATATATAACCAAATTGATATACAATATTATTATATATTTATTTATTGGTGCAACAATTAATGAAAAGATAGCATAACCATTAATGAAGGCAAAATATGAAAGCATCAGATGCATTTTTCTTACGTGAAGAAGTTTTGCCCTCTGTTGATCTATGTTCACGCCGCCGCAAGTTAGTTTTTGATTCCCTTTCATTATTTTTTTTTCTTTGAATAATATTTATAAATTAATACTACTAACTTTCACTACCTTGTATAAATATGAGACACATGGTATAGGATCTGAAAATAAAATAATTACTTTAGCCCATTAACTATCAATTAAGTCAATTATCTATAATTACCCATCAATTAATTAACTCAAGTTAAACGAATAATAAAAAATTTCAAAAATGACCTTCCGGGTCATTACATTATGCACCACTAAAAACCATGTTCGTCCTCAAACATAAGGAAAGAGAAAGTATAATAACCACACGTTACCAAAAGTCTAATTTATGATCTATCAGTCAATGTTCATCTTTCCAACTGATCTCCTCCTTAACACCATCTATCAAGATGAACTACTAAGAACTGAACTTTCCAACCAAATTTTGGAAGTTCTATACATCAAGAGTGATTATCAAACCACATATTAACCCATAAACTCAATGTAAGCTGAAACTCATTGGACCTTAACACAACCATTATGACGAATCTTTTCTTGCATAAAAAGATAACCCTTTGAATCAATACGGATTAGAACCAGAAGTGAGCCTGAATCAACCACTAGGCGCTCATAATACACATACCATCACATATATTAGCACAATTCTCTATTCACAACACAATCTTTTCACAAGTTTAAGTTATAAAAAATCTTATCTTTAGACACTCGGTACTTATCAAGGAAGAATCAAACTTATTCACGAAAATTGTACACTCTGGGATGCAAAACATTTAATAACATTGTCAGATAACCATAACTATTCACGGAAGCTCTTTAATAAGTCCTCATAAGCAAGGTCGTGCATGTAGAATCACTTGTATATTTCAACTATCCCAAACAACACCAAATTCATCATAAATGAAATGACCAATTCTGCCCAAGGATCCTATCATATCAAGAGGACATAAGAGGATCGGCACATCCGATCCACCACTAAGAATTCACTCATAGGTGTGGAACCACGCTTATAAGTAATGAATCATACTATAAATAGTGTCCAGTACGAAGAAGGTTGTCACATAAGAATTTACAAAACCAAGGTTGAATAACACTAAAAACTTCTTCCATAATTCCCATATCAAATATTCCATTCATTTGACTACATCTGTCGATTTTTATCCACACACAACCAACCAGTTTGATCCCCATCTCGAAATTACCAAACCCCACATACTTTTCACAATACTCCAATGGATCTAAAACTCTTAATACCAACAAGCATTATAGGCACACCAGCTATTTACCTTATTGTTAAACCGTCTCCGGTATTAAAGTCTTCTTAGCAAACACATTATCGCCTTAAATTTTTTTTTTTGAACTATGGCTTCCTCTCTTTCCATTTAAGCATCACATGACAACTATGAGTCACACCCAAGAGTGATAGCACTAATTACCAATCTAAAAATACTTTTCCATTGAGGTAAAATAATTGAATCACAATGTCAACTTCACGTAAATTTTCACATACCATTTTTCAACTACCTATTCAAACCATCATATACCTCATACCAACACTTAAGAAACTGTTAGTCACCCCAATAATTCTATATATTATAAGCTCATAATCTCTACTAACCATCAATTTCCTATGTAACACATTATAACAATCTACATAGTCCCATCAACAAAGTAGTTTCAATCCCATCAAAATCTTTATTAATCTTGTAGAATTGTAGGTCCACATTGTTGAATATAAATAAGCTACTTAACATATTGAACAACTTAACTCGACATAATCACATAAAATATTCCACACATAGTCGCTTGTCACCCAACCAGAACTCAATTTTTAGAAAACTCGATAATAACTCGTAGTAAGTCTTTGTAGGACTAGTTCATCTCACAGTCATATCTAACGTCATAGGCCAAAATCAATAAATCCTCCAACTACCAACCAAGGGCTTATACGAGTGTCTTATTCCTTAACTTTTCTTAAATTCTTCTTAGGACGGAAAATTCTAAATTTCTTGATTTTTTTATATACACCACACTCTTGTTCCTTGTCTAACCACCTTATACCAATCTTATTCCTTGGCTAACATCCCATACAATGTAAATCAATTCCTTAATAGAAATACTTTCTTAGGTCCTTTAACAATTAAAAGTAACAAACTCTACGATCCTAACCTTGCACATGTTATTTTAAATTCTCAATACCTGATGCTATTGATCAATTCTTACTTTAATTATTCATACCTCCATAAAAACACATTACCACAAACCTAAATTCACCATGAAAAACTTGAGTTTTGGACCCAACTGTGTAACCCAATCCCTTTATATATGAACATTAATTCATATCTTAAAGATTTTTATGAATTCACGTATCTTAGCTTCTCATTGGTCGCCTCTCCATCGATCTTATCATATTTTTCACAATCTTATGATATTCAATATCAAACTCAAAACCATAAAAGAACTTGTTATCACACTCAAGTCAAATGTCTTTAGACTTCTTTCTTAAATTTTATCAAATAGTATTGAACCAATATTATGAACCTGTGACACTATTATCATAAGTAGAGCAAAATAGATGAGACTACACGTCTCTAAACTCCATATTCTACCATATGAAGATATATCTTTTGTACTTGTACTCAAAGTAAATATCTTTGTTCTTGATCACCTCCTTCCAATGACTAAACTAGATCCCACTAATTCTTTTCATTTGTGACTCTAGCTCTTTTCAATTTTATTTAAGCAGAGTGACAACACCTCTTATAACTTTTCATGCAACAACATTACTCATCAAAAAGTAACAGATCATAACGATAAATACTCGCAGGTCGTCACTATCATAAAAAAAATCATTTAATCAACAATCTTTATCATATAGTTGCATAGTTGTATAATCCATGACGAACTCTTATATCATCATGCTCAGTTAGCTCTTGTCATTACCACAAAGTGAACCTTTTCATCAATATGAAACCTTAAATCCAGTTATACCAACAAAAATCAAAGGACTAACCCAATTTTATATGTATTTTCTTACTATAATCTTCAATTATCTTTACACAAATATACTCTTTGAGACTTTTCTTACCCATAAGTTTTTCATTGTGGTATCTATCCATTTCCTTCGACTACTTCTCATTTAGAAACATCGAAATACACTCCACAAATTAACGTATTAATACCATACCAACAATCCACCACTAAAATATTCTTTATAACAATGTTTTAACTCAAGCACCCGTAGTAACAAACTAGTTAGTTTCTCAAATATGAATGTAACATTGAATCTAATTATACGAGCATGTGATACAACTTATAACTCTTTAAGTAGTTAATATTCACACTTCACAATTGACGTATTCATTTTCATACCACTAGTGCCACACCGCAAAAATTTACTAAATCCACCGCTAGAACATATCATACCTATCGAGAAAATCATACCCAAATAAACCACACATTTCTACCAATCGAATAGATGTAAAATATTACCAAATTCATTCCATATCTAGCCTTTCCTTTAATAATTTCACTTTCAATTCTCGAACTATTCTCGATTCATCCTATACCCTACAAGTACTATTTTTTTTTACTATAGTAACTAACCTTACTCAACCCCTTCAAATATGATCAACCTTCATTTCATAAGTATATCATTTCCACCTTAATACCAGATCTAACATCAAATAAATACATGACACGCCAACAATTCATATAAGGAACTACGCACGAGTGATCACATAAATTAGAGAGGATGAAGTGAAGCGATATGAATCAAAATGGGACCAAGTACGCACAATAGAGATTCAAGAAATTGAGATTTTTCCTAAAAGTCACTATAGCCTCTCGAAGATAAGTACAGACATCTCCGTACAGATCCTCAAGACTCTACATAGACTCGGTTTGTACACACGTGAGACCTATGAACCTGGGGCTATGATACCATTTTGTCATGACCCAAAAATGGACGTGATGGCACTCGTCTTATCCCACCAAGACAAGTCAGCCTAAAACTCAATCATTACAATAAAATGCGGAAAATTTATAAGTTACTTAAAAGTACCCCCAAAACCTGGTTGTCACGTGTACAAGCCTCTAAAGTATTATAATTGATTCAAAAGAAAAACTCAAGTCTCAAATGAACTTGTTTCTAGAATAGAACAAGATCATAATTAAGGAGAAGAAAGTCTGCTGAGATGGAAACAGCTACCTCATAAATCTCCAAGAAGCCTCAGAAAAGAAGAGAATGACAAGTACAACAAAAATTCAGGCTCATAACCTACAAAAATTTGTAGAAGCAAGGGGTGAGTACCAAACCACACGGTACTCAGCAAGTAAACCTCTAAACACAAGCTAAGGGGATGAAATACGGGTAATCCTACGAACCTCCACAACTACAACCTGCATAAAAATCAGTCCAACCTAACAACTCACGGTTTACAACGCATATAGTTCAACAACAACACTTAGACAAATTATGTATCCTCAACAACAACACTTTGACAAATTATAACTTTTCAACAACACCACTTTGACAAATTACATGTCCTCAACAACAATACTTTAACAAATTATATATCCTCAACAACAATACTTTAACAAATTAATATCCTCAACTACAAGCTCATTACTCATCAATCACCAATTCCACATAAAAGCATTCACAAGATCAGTAAAACACAATATCAAGTTCACATGATAAGGATGTGCAATGTTATGGAATGCAATGTCAAGTATAATGATGCATTTCTGACCTAGTGATACACACCCGCTGACTCTCAGTCCGGGACCCATGGGGGACATATTTGTCCATGCATCTGTCACGGCGCACGACACGACCCTCGATAATAGTAACCATCACGGCGCGCGATATGTCCCTCGAAATATAGTATCCATCGCGGCGCGCGATATGTCCCTTGAAATGGTACATCCTCTTTAAGTTCTCATTCTTTCTCAATGCACATAACACTTTTCACAACTATGTGTCAAAGTAATGCAAATGACATATTCACATAAATAAAGAGGATATCACCATTTTCATAACATTGCACAGTTTACAACAACATCAACAATGATTCAACAAGCCTTTCAAATCATTCCATATTATCAACACATCACACACAACCCATTAATTACATTGCCTTTTATTACCCTTTGTTTTCATCATTAGAATTAATCAATGTGGAGAAGTCAACCCATCACCAAGTCCCATTACTCCCAAACATATACCACAAGGAAATACACGCATTCCATACACTTAACAAGAGTTTAGAAATTCACTTGCCTCAAATAATTGAACAACCACTTCAAGACTTGAGCCTTCCCTTTCCATTGTACCTCCAACTCAAAGCAATATATTCACATTAATAATCACAATAAGATTTCAAAGCTAACAACCTCCATATTACTATAGGTCTAGCCTTGACCCAAAAACTCACTCAAAATACATATTCTTATATCTTGGTGTTCTTATATCTTGGTGCCAATTAACATGTCCACTATCATATTTTTCAAATTCCAAATCTAAGGTTAAGTCTTAATTCTTCCAATATTATAATCAAATGGTATTCACATAATACCATATATTTAATATTTAATTAGGTGTATCTTAAATTGCAATGGTATAATAATACAATAGTAAGTCAATTATGAACCATTTGTGAAATAAAAAAAAAGAGGAATATACATGGAAATTAACATTATTGACCGAATAGTAAGAAATACTGACATGTTTAAAAAAAGATCCAAAATTGTAACCAAATTGATAGATGGTAACCTTACAAACCTTAAACCATATTTATGTCCAATCATCCTCTTATAATTGAAAAATTACAATGAAATCAAAAAGAAAATTGAAGAAAATTGACAACTTTTCAGCAAACTAACGTTGCAACAACCAGAGGAATCCAATTTGATATTTTTCTTAACAAACCAAATTCCCTTAATAATAATCATTTGATAATTATTATCCAATAGTATCTAAACAATCATTGGAGACACCCTTTTGCATCAACCCTTCTGCCGTAAACCAACTCACAATTCACACTTAAATTACCCAATCACAACTTATTTTAGAATTATCAAAATTTACAATCCATAAATATATTTGTTGTTTAGCTTCTAAGAATTAAAATGGCAGCCACTAATTATCGTTCAATATATAACCAAATTGATATACAATATTATTATATATTTATTTATTGGTGCAACAATTAATGAAAAGATAGCATAACCATTAATGAAGGCAAAATATGAAAGCATCAGATGCATTTTTCTTACGTGAAGAAGTTTTGCCCTCTGTTGATCTATGTTCACGCCGCCGCAAGTTAGTTTTTGATTCCCTTTCATTATTTTTTTTTCTTTGAATAATATTTATAAATTAATACTACTAACTTTCACTACCTTGTATAAATATGAGACACATGGTATAGGATCTGAAAATAAAATAATTACTTTAGCCCATTAACTATCAATTAAGTCAATTATCTATAATTACCCATCAATTAATTAACTCAAGTTAAACGAATAATAAAAAATTTCAAAAATGACCTTCCGGGTCATTACATTATGCACCACTAAAAACCATGTTCGTCCTCAAACATAAGGAAAGAGAAAGTATAATAACCACACGTTACCAAAAGTCTAATTTATGATCTATCAGTCAATGTTCATCTTTCCAACTGATCTCCTCCTTAACACCATCTATCAAGATGAACTACTAAGAACTGAACTTTCCAACCAAATTTTGGAAGTTCTATACATCAAGAGTGATTATCAAACCACATATTAACCCATAAACTCAATGTAAGCTGAAACTCATTGGACCTTAACACAACCATTATGACGAATCTTTTCTTGCATAAAAAGATAACCCTTTGAATCAATACGGATTAGAACCAGAAGTGAGCCTGAATCAACCACTAGGCGCTCATAATACACATACCATCACATATATTAGCACAATTCTCTATTCACAACACAATCTTTTCACAAGTTTAAGTTATAAAAAATCTTATCTTTAGACACTCGGTACTTATCAAGGAAGAATCAAACTTATTCACGAAAATTGTACACTCTGGGATGCAAAACATTTAATAACATTGTCAGATAACCATAACTATTCACGGAAGCTCTTTAATAAGTCCTCATAAGCAAGGTCGTGCATGTAGAATCACTTGTATATTTCAACTATCCCAAACAACACCAAATTCATCATAAATGAAATGACCAATTCTGCCCAAGGATCCTATCATATCAAGAGGACATAAGAGGATCGGCACATCCGATCCACCACTAAGAATTCACTCATAGGTGTGGAACCACGCTTATAAGTAATGAATCATACTATAAATAGTGTCCAGTACGAAGAAGGTTGTCACATAAGAATTTACAAAACCAAGGTTGAATAACACTAAAAACTTCTTCCATAATTCCCATATCAAATATTCCATTCATTTGACTACATCTGTCGATTTTTATCCACACACAACCAACCAGTTTGATCCCCATCTCGAAATTACCAAACCCCACATACTTTTCACAATACTCCAATGGATCTAAAACTCTTAATACCAACAAGCATTATAGGCACACCAGCTATTTACCTTATTGTTAAACCGTCTCCGGTATTAAAGTCTTCTTAGCAAACACATTATCGCCTTAAATTTTTTTTTTTGAACTATGGCTTCCTCTCTTTCCATTTAAGCATCACATGACAACTATGAGTCACACCCAAGAGTGATAGCACTAATTACCAATCTAAAAATACTTTTCCATTGAGGTAAAATAATTGAATCACAATGTCAACTTCACGTAAATTTTCACATACCATTTTTCAACTACCTATTCAAACCATCATATACCTCATACCAACACTTAAGAAACTGTTAGTCACCCCAATAATTCTATATATTATAAGCTCATAATCTCTACTAACCATCAATTTCCTATGTAACACATTATAACAATCTACATAGTCCCATCAACAAAGTAGTTTCAATCCCATCAAAATCTTTATTAATCTTGTAGAATTGTAGGTCCACATTGTTGAATATAAATAAGCTACTTAACATATTGAACAACTTAACTCGACATAATCACATAAAATATTCCACACATAGTCGCTTGTCACCCAACCAGAACTCAATTTTTAGAAAACTCGATAATAACTCGTAGTAAGTCTTTGTAGGACTAGTTCATCTCACAGTCATATCTAACGTCATAGGCCAAAATCAATAAATCCTCCAACTACCAACCAAGGGCTTATACGAGTGTCTTATTCCTTAACTTTTCTTAAATTCTTCTTAGGACGGAAAATTCTAAATTTCTTGATTTTTTTATATACACCACACTCTTGTTCCTTGTCTAACCACCTTATACCAATCTTATTCCTTGGCTAACATCCCATACAATGTAAATCAATTCCTTAATAGAAATACTTTCTTAGGTCCTTTAACAATTAAAAGTAACAAACTCTACGATCCTAACCTTGCACATGTTATTTTAAATTCTCAATACCTGATGCTATTGATCAATTCTTACTTTAATTATTCATACCTCCATAAAAACACATTACCACAAACCTAAATTCACCATGAAAAACTTGAGTTTTGGACCCAACTGTGTAACCCAATCCCTTTATATATGAACATTAATTCATATCTTAAAGATTTTTATGAATTCACGTATCTTAGCTTCTCATTGGTCGCCTCTCCATCGATCTTATCATATTTTTCACAATCTTATGATATTCAATATCAAACTCAAAACCATAAAAGAACTTGTTATCACACTCAAGTCAAATGTCTTTAGACTTCTTTCTTAAATTTTATCAAATAGTATTGAACCAATATTATGAACCTGTGACACTATTATCATAAGTAGAGCAAAATAGATGAGACTACACGTCTCTAAACTCCATATTCTACCATATGAAGATATATCTTTTGTACTTGTACTCAAAGTAAATATCTTTGTTCTTGATCACCTCCTTCCAATGACTAAACTAGATCCCACTAATTCTTTTCATTTGTGACTCTAGCTCTTTTCAATTTTATTTAAGCAGAGTGACAACACCTCTTATAACTTTTCATGCAACAACATTACTCATCAAAAAGTAACAGATCATAACGATAAATACTCGCAGGTCGTCACTATCATAAAAAAAATCATTTAATCAACAATCTTTATCATATAGTTGCATAGTTGTATAATCCATGACGAACTCTTATATCATCATGCTCAGTTAGCTCTTGTCATTACCACAAAGTGAACCTTTTCATCAATATGAAACCTTAAATCCAGTTATACCAACAAAAATCAAAGGACTAACCCAATTTTATATGTATTTTCTTACTATAATCTTCAATTATCTTTACACAAATATACTCTTTGAGACTTTTCTTACCCATAAGTTTTTCATTGTGGTATCTATCCATTTCCTTCGACTACTTCTCATTTAGAAACATCGAAATACACTCCACAAATTAACGTATTAATACCATACCAACAATCCACCACTAAAATATTCTTTATAACAATGTTTTAACTCAAGCACCCGTAGTAACAAACTAGTTAGTTTCTCAAATATGAATGTAACATTGAATCTAATTATACGAGCATGTGATACAACTTATAACTCTTTAAGTAGTTAATATTCACACTTCACAATTGACGTATTCATTTTCATACCACTAGTGCCACACCGCAAAAATTTACTAAATCCACCGCTAGAACATATCATACCTATCGAGAAAATCATACCCAAATAAACCACACATTTCTACCAATCGAATAGATGTAAAATATTACCAAATTCATTCCATATCTAGCCTTTCCTTTAATAATTTCACTTTCAATTCTCGAACTATTCTCGATTCATCCTATACCCTACAAGTACTATTTTTTTTTACTATAGTAACTAACCTTACTCAACCCCTTCAAATATGATCAACCTTCATTTCATAAGTATATCATTTCCACCTTAATACCAGATCTAACATCAAATAAATACATGACACGCCAACAATTCATATAAGGAACTACGCACGAGTGATCACATAAATTAGAGAGGATGAAGTGAAGCGATATGAATCAAAATGGGACCAAGTACGCACAATAGAGATTCAAGAAATTGAGATTTTTCCTAAAAGTCACTATAGCCTCTCGAAGATAAGTACAGACATCTCCGTACAGATCCTCAAGACTCTACATAGACTCGGTTTGTACACACGTGAGACCTATGAACCTGGGGCTATGATACCATTTTGTCATGACCCAAAAATGGACGTGATGGCACTCGTCTTATCCCACCAAGACAAGTCAGCCTAAAACTCAATCATTACAATAAAATGCGGAAAATTTATAAGTTACTTAAAAGTACCCCCAAAACCTGGTTGTCACGTGTACAAGCCTCTAAAGTATTATAATTGATTCAAAAGAAAAACTCAAGTCTCAAATGAACTTGTTTCTAGAATAGAACAAGATCATAATTAAGGAGAAGAAAGTCTGCTGAGATGGAAACAGCTACCTCATAAATCTCCAAGAAGCCTCAGAAAAGAAGAGAATGACAAGTACAACAAAAATTCAGGCTCATAACCTACAAAAATTTGTAGAAGCAAGGGGTGAGTACCAAACCACACGGTACTCAGCAAGTAAACCTCTAAACACAAGCTAAGGGGATGAAATACGGGTAATCCTACGAACCTCCACAACTACAACCTGCATAAAAATCAGTCCAACCTAACAACTCACGGTTTACAACGCATATAGTTCAACAACAACACTTAGACAAATTATGTATCCTCAACAACAACACTTTGACAAATTATAACTTTTCAACAACACCACTTTGACAAATTACATGTCCTCAACAACAATACTTTAACAAATTATATATCCTCAACAACAATACTTTAACAAATTAATATCCTCAACTACAAGCTCATTACTCATCAATCACCAATTCCACATAAAAGCATTCACAAGATCAGTAAAACACAATATCAAGTTCACATGATAAGGATGTGCAATGTTATGGAATGCAATGTCAAGTATAATGATGCATTTCTGACCTAGTGATACACACCCGCTGACTCTCAGTCCGGGACCCATGGGGGACATATTTGTCCATGCATCTGTCGCGGCGCACGACACGACCCTCGATAATAGTAACCATCGCGGCGCGCGATATGTCCCTCGAAATATAGTATCCATCGCGGCGCGCGATATGTCCCTTGAAATGGTACATCCTCTTTAAGTTCTCATTCTTTCTCAATGCACATAACACTTTTCACAACTATGTGTCAAAGTAATGCAAATGACATATTCACATAAATAAAGAGGATATCACCATTTTCATAACATTGCACAGTTTACAACAACATCAACAATGATTCAACAAGCCTTTCAAATCATTCCATATTATCAACACATCACACACAACCCATTAATTACATTGCCTTTTATTACCCTTTGTTTTCATCATTAGAATTAATCAATGTGGAGAAGTCAACCCATCACCAAGTCCCATTACTCCCAAACATATACCACATATACCACAAGGAAATACACGCATTCCATACACTTAACAAGAGTTTAGAAATTCACTTGCCTCAAATAATTGAACAACCACTTCAAGACTTGAGCCTTCCCTTTCCATTGTACCTCCAACTCAAAGCAATATATTCACATTAATAATCACAATAAGATTTCAAAGCTAACAACCTCCATATTACTATAGGTCTAGCCTTGACCCAAAAACTCACTCAAAATACATATTCTTATATCTTGGTGTTCTTATATCTTGGTGCCAATTAACATGTCCACTATCATATTTTTCAAATTCCAAATCTAAGGTTAAGTCTTAATTCTTCCAATATTATAATCAAATGGTATTCACATAATACCATATATTTAATATTTAATTAGGTGTATCTTAAATTGCAATGGTATAATAATACAATAGTAAGTCAATTATGAACCATTTGTGAAATAAAAAAAAAGAGGAATATACATGGAAATTAACATTATTGACCGAATAGTAAGAAATACTGACATGTTTAAAAAAAGATCCAAAATTGTAACCAAATTGATAGATGGTAACCTTACAAACCTTAAACCATATTTATGTCCAATCATCCTCTTATAATTGAAAAATTACAATGAAATCAAAAAGAAAATTGAAGAAAATTGACAACTTTTCAGCAAACTAACGTTGCAACTACTAGAGGAATCCAATTTGATATTTTTCTTAACAAACCAAATTCCCTTAATAATAATCATTTGATAATTATTATCCAATAGTATCTAAACAATCATTGGAGACACCCTTTTGCATCAACCCTTCTGCCGTAAACCAACTCACAATTCACACTTAAATTACCCAATCACAACTTATTTTAGAATTATCAAAATTTACAATCCATAAATATATTTGTTGTTTAGCTTCTAAGAATTAAAATGGCAGCCACTAATTATCGTTCAATATATAACCAAATTGATATACAATATTATTATATATTTATATATTGGTGCAACAATTAATGAAAAGATAGCATAACCATTAATGAAGGCAAAATATGAAAGCATCAGATGCATTTTTCTTACGTGAAGAAGTTTTGCCCTCTGTTGATCTATGTTCACGCCGCCGCAGGTTAGTTTTTGATTCCCTTTCATTTTTTTTTCTTTGAATAATATTTATATATTAAAACTACAAACTTTCACTACCTTGTATAAATATGAGACACATGGTATAGGATCTGAAAATAAAATAATTACTTTAACCCATTAACTATCAATTAAGTCAATTATCTATAATTACCCATCAATTAATCAACTCAAGTTAAACGAATAATCAAAATTTCAAAACTGACCTTCCGGGTCATTACAGGTAAAAAACAAAAATGTATTAAGAAAGATAGTAAATAATTCTAGAAACATTTTTCTTTATATGAAGTGAATAATGATTAAGGGTAAAATGTAATATCACGCTATCAAAAATCTACCAAGAATGATAATAAGAAAATTAAATATTTCTAGAGACATCGTTAGATATTGTTATTACTATTAATTTATTTTGTTATTACTTCACTTTTTTTTGTGAGTCATTGTAATATCTATTAATTACTCTATTTTATTGTTACTTTAATCTAACTCTTAATATTTTTTCTATTCATTATGCTTATCAAAAATGCCTACTTTAATATAAAAATACATTATGAATTAATTATTTTCACCTTTATTTTTACTCTAATTTATATACTTGGAAATAAATAAGTGTGATAAAATTAATAATATACATTATTTTTTTATTCATTATACTTATCAAAAATGCCTACTTTAATATAAAAATACATTATGAATTAATTATTTTCACCTTTATTTTGACTCCAATTTATATACTTGGAAAAAAATAAGTGTGATAAAATTAATAATATATATTAGATTGAAATAAAGGAAAAGATGTTAAAAAATAATTTTACAAAGAAAATGAATATGATGATATATTTGTATTTAAGACGGCCACGAATGAAAATATAATTTCATTCTAACAAAAATCTATTAAGAAAAATAGCAAGAATAGTGAATAATTCTAGAAACGTCTTTCTATATATGAAGCGAATGATGATCAAAGGTAAAAATATATCTTCACGCAAACAAAAATCTATCAAGAATGATAACAAGAAAACTAAATGGTTCTAGAAATATTTTTAGTTATATGATTATCATTAAGCCATTTTGTTATTACTTCACTTTTTTATGACTTATTATGATATTTACTCATTACTCTATTTTACTATCACTTTAATTTAATTATTGATATTTTTTTCTATTCATTATACTTACTACAAATGCCAACTTTAATATAAAAAATTTATTATTTAAAAAATATAGTTAATTACATTTAATTTTATTTTTGCTCTAATTGATATATCTAAAAAGAAATAATTAAGTTTATATTGGAATTAAAGAATAAATAAAATTACTTGTGATATTAAAAAAAATATTTTAAAAAATGTCAAAAAGTAACTTTACAAATAAAATGAATAGGATGGTATATTTGTATTTAAAGTAAACTAAAAATGTTTACAAGATTATAAATGAGTAGTTCTTCATTAAAATATATAATCAAAATTTTACTTTTATTTGATTTCAAACATATTAACCTGAAGAGTGAACTAACATAAAGTTTGATTTAAATTTAAAGTTGATGGGATCAAAATTTGATATTTTTCTATTATATGAAAATATGAAGTTGTAGACAATCAAGGATAATATGGTGATTTCATATACAATTCATTTTAAAATTTGTCAGAATATTTTTCAAGTGGCTAAATTTCCTACATAAGTTACATGATGATGCCACAAAATATAAATTATAAGATTTTTCTAGAACTAAGTCTATGACTCAAGTAAATAGACACTAAAACATTCTTCATTTCATTCACTCATCAATTCTCTCCCCTCTCATGTCATATACCAATAAATTTGTCACCTTTTATTTGTAATTTGCATCCTAAATAATACATGTTCGATATATATATATCTTATTAGGAAGATAAAAAATGCAGTTTTTTTTCAACAGTAAAAACTTCATTTTTAATTAATTCCCAGCATGATGACTCTACTTTTGTAAAATAATTATAAGATAAAAGTAAAATTCACTATTTCTTAGTGTGAACATATCATTTTTGAGACTTGTCCAAATAACAAATTTTGAACAAAATTCAATTGATCCATATTTTTCAAACATTCTTGTAAATATGATAATGAACCAGTTGACATGTTAAATCCAATATTAATTAAAATTGCAATTCTCAAAAGGCCTAATTCATAAGGAATGTATTTAGTGAGCAAGCTTTTCAAGAATAAAAATTTCAAAAACTTCAGAGCATGTTATGACCTTTCCTTTTGTTCTCTTTAGACTTTTAAATTTCATGGCGTCGCTTTTTTTTTTGGATTGTAAAATTAATTTTTGAAGTATCTAACTTATTTGATGTCTCTTTTTATGTATAATTCCAAAACGTATATGTCATTATCTAATTAATTGAGAAACATATATTTATTTCTTACTATTATTTTATCATCAGTTAGAATCATTTAGAGCAAGTTATATGAATTATTATTTTAACTATCTTATGTTAAATTACTGCATTATATATGATATTAACTTTTGTAAATATTTTTAAATTCTCACTATTTGAGATAAAACATTCATTCATCAAGTATATAAATTAGTTTTAGAAATTTTTTTTCTTATTATACTAAATGGTTCTCCTAATTTTAATGAATATAAAGACAAAATGTAAAGTCATAATTTTTTTTATCATTTTATCATTTTGAAAAGAATGAGATGATTCATTCTAATTTTTATCAAGTAGGTCATTGTTTATGTTTGTTAAAAACCTATCAAACAAATTTATAAGTGTACTCAAAATTAATCTACAGATGGATCATTACTAAAATTTTTAATATATTGAGACTCATAATTTTCCTCTATTTTCTTGCATGATTTTCAAATAAAACAGAAAAAGAATATCATTAAATTAATTATTTTATTCGAATATATATGTTTGACATGATGTAAAATAATCACGAGAACATCTGATATTTTATTATTATTACATTAATTTGAAAATGTCAAAAATAATTTTTATATTTGAATTTTTGAGAAAAAATTAAATTTTTGATATATCCTTAGATTGTAGAAACAACTTTTGGCCTTTATTAACTTTGTGCCCTTCTTGACCCCTCTCTAAAGGAGTATAACTTCAAGAGTTGAAGTCTTGACTATTGGTATAGTACTCATAAGTAGTTTTTTCTTACTATTCCTTGATTTGATCGAATACGTTGTCTTGCTTTCTTTCTCACACACATGTTCTCCATAGTAATCTATTAAATGTGGCTATGAATTTTTATTGGTTTAGCTCTTTATATTCCGAAATGTTTAATCTCTTTTTTTCTTTTTTTGGAACACGAAGCAACTCCTTGAAAAGTACAAAACAGTGAAATATTTTGGCCATGGACAACATTTTTCATATTTTTATGTGATTTAGGTGTTCATGGTGCAAACTTCGAAGTACCAACACTGGTAGAAAAGTGATACTTGTGTTAATAATTTAGCATAGGATGGTGGATAGTGTAATGAGCCAATGACACACGCTTGGATTTGATTTTGAAAGTGTATTAAAGGTAGTAATAGGTAAGTGTGATATATATTGTAAAAAGAATATCAAAGATCTCCCGAACCAATCGAATAGAATAGTATCGAATTGTTGTATTATTATTAAATAAATATTTAATAAATTGTGGGTTATACATATATTTCTAACATTTTTCAAATATAAATACGACTTAGTTCTTAGATCTCTGGTGACAATTAAAATTAGACATCATAATTTACGTTGTTGAGCCCGTGCATAGCACGGGCAATACTCAACTAGTATATATATATATATATATATATATATATATATATATGATAAATTACTTGTGATTACATTTTTATATGCATTCATTTTCTTTATGAAATACTTATCCTAGGAAATTAAAAAGGATTAGTGATATACCACTTTATTCTTTGTACAAATCCTTTTGTTATGTTATTATTGATTCTTAAGTTGTTTCATCTCTCGATCGAAATTACACACTTCTCATGTGGAGTTAATGTGGTGTTATGTTATCTTTCTATACATAGGATTTTTCATTAGTTTCATTTATTAAGTTAAGTTATACTAGATGTTTTATGCCTAGTTTTGGTATAAGATTTGATATATGATTTTTCTCTCAAAATTTATAAAACGTTATAATATTCACTTTTATCTAGTAGCTATTGATGGTATGCTCTACAAAATGTTGATTTAATAATAAATTATGATTTTCTTTGTCAGTAGATGTTCAGTTGCATGTCTTGGCTACACACATTTGGACAATGATAATGAACTTCATATTGAATTAGTTTTATGTAATACTCATAGGTTGAAATTTATCTGACTTATAAAATAGAAAAATCAATAGTTTTGTAGATATAATTTTTCTACTTTAAGAAAAGGACTGAAATCAATAAACTTGGAGTGAAATAGTCTTGTTATTACCATTATTTCTTTCTTTTTTTGTTGGATACAACTTTTTGAATTAAAAGGCTTGCAATATTCCTTCAATCCTTACAAGTTTCTCTTTGGAAGAAAAAAAATATTTAGGCCTAAATATAACCAGATTATGTTCTGATCCCAAACCTCAAGCCAATTTTATGATTATTTCACCCAAACCAGGGTTTTTCCACTTTTAAGTCAAGTCAAACCCTCCCCTAAAGTCACAACCAGAGATTCTAAGGCCAAAGAATCGACATACCAAGTGATGAGATTTAAATTACCTTTACGGAGGATTATAATGGAAAACTGATGAAAATCACCCTAGGTGGCCTCCGCACTTCCCTAAAACATTCCTTTATCTTTGCTTAGATTTTGTCCAATCCTAGTCTAGCTGGAAATATTCAATTCACTATTCCAGAAGTTTTCTCGCCCAATATATTTCATGATTAACTCACCTATAACAACAATAAAGGTTCATACATTGATGGACATAAGTTGGCAAAAGTCAAATAGTAGTTCAATCGATATTAGGATATCGATCCTATTTTTATATTTGTCATTATGATGACATTTTTAGGGTTACAAATTATTTCTAGAGGTTTGGATTAATCATAGCATAAAGAATTCGTGGTTCTTAGTTTCGGGTTTAATTATTTTTTCTCTAAAGATAATTACTGAATGAACACGACTATCTCAAGAGTTGCATTTATCAAAGATGTTGTTTACTTTCTTTTACATGAATGTTCTTTAGTAGTTTATACTGTAGTAGTTATTGTTTACATCTAGTTATGAATAGCTAATATCGTAACTAGTTTAAGAATCTAAAAGTAGGGATGGTGATAGTAGATTATGTAACACCCTGGGAATTCATTGCTAATTTGGACTTTTGAAAATTTCAAAAAGTTGTTGAAGTACTGATTCTACGAGCCTATATACATACCTTAGAGGGTCCTATTGATCGTCGGAATGAGTCATAGGTCGAATTATATAGAAATAGGAAAATATCAACTCCTAGATGTGTTCCGACGGACGACGACTATTGGTCCGTAGGAAGTTGTACAGAGAATATGATTGGGATTGTAGATGAGATAAAGACGTAGCGAAATTTTAGGATAAATTTAAGTTTTACGAATGGCTTATACAGTTTGTAAAAGGACCTACAAGCCTGATTCGTAGCTCAACTCAGTTCCCAGCAAGTTGAGCCATCAGTATATTTTCTATAATTTTCAAGTATGATCCGTAAAAGGAACTATGGACCGTATCTGTGTAATGGGACTCAGATATGGTTCTCCAGAAGTGGGATCTATGAGAGGACAATACGGTCCATATAAGTTTATACATACCATAGGTACCTACTGTAGATGATTATGGCAGTTTTTGACAAGGTCAATTTAGTTTTTCTACCCCTTCTAAGTCTATACCCCGACACTTTTCCACATAATTAAGGTTATTTTTTCGTATAGATCACCCCTAATACACTCCTCAATGCTCCCAAGAGTTAGATCAAAGATTCACGACGAGAAACCTAGCAGTTTCAAGCGTCTTCTTCAAGTTCTTCAAAGTTTCCCCAAGAACATTGTCCTTCCAAGTATGTAAGGCTACTCATAGTGATAGACTAAGCTTGTTCTCATTCCCTGTAATTTCCCAATTGTTGTGAATTCACTTTTCATAATAAAATGACCACGTTCCCCTTTCCCTTACTATTTTTCATGATTAATTTGTGTTGTGGGAATGGTTGGTGTGGTCATTGATGTGATCAAGTGTGATTTTAATGATTTTGACCCTTTGGAGTTGAGAATTATTGGTAAGTTCACATTGGTTGACATATATGGGAATTCTGTTAGTTTCATCACTCCCAGAATGTTGAGTTTCAGATATTAAAGTTGTTGGTCAGATTTAAGAGGACTTAGGTTGAGTTTTAGGTGTTTGAGTGAGAAGTTAAGTTCAAGCCTTAAAAGTGGTCTGGGAGGATAATTCCATCATTTGACCTCTTTATGTAAACTCAACAATTCCAAGTCCAGAATGTAGAATTTACTAGGGTCGTATATTTTGTTTATTTTTATCAGACTTGAACGATTTATAAGGTCCATTTAGAGACATTTTCCCTTCGTTTGAGTTGTGATTTTACAGTTTCTAGTGCAATTAATTTTTATCTTTGCAATTGCGGTCCATAGGTTCATGATCGTGATCGTGATGTGTCTTCTCATGTCCTTCACAATCGCGACCCATAGGCTTGTGATCACGATGAATCTATTTCTTTAGCCTTCATGATCTCGGAAAATGGGTCTCACAATCGCAATATAACCTTCATGTCCTCTACGATCAAAAGAAAGAGTGGTTCACAATCGCGATGGTCGTTATTCACTTAGAAAGAACCCAAATTCAGGATTCTATTCATTTTTCTAGTTTCCACCATTTTCACCCTATTTGAGCTTGGAGGCGATTCTTGGAAGTTTGTCTTGGTGAAATTTGTGTTGTTAAGTTCTTCTAACAACTTTTCATCATTTTCATCAATTTTTATCATCCAAAGTACCTTTTAAATCTTTTTTTCAATGTGAGTTTTGGGTGGCTTTCTTGTGAGTTGGTTAATTGGCATTTTCTTATTTTGGAGATTGATCTTTGATTGTTTATGTTGGGGTTTAGAACAAAATACTCCTCTTGACTTGTAGAAAATTTCTTTAAACTAAAATTTTGATTTTAAACTTTTTGATTTATGAATTGATTTTTTGGACTATTTTACCCAATAATTTTAATCTTATATATATGGGTATCATTGGGCCCCTTTTGATGAATCCATCCATTCTTGATAGTTGAAGATCATTTCGGTGATCATGTGATTGAGGAAGTGTTGTAATAGAGTTATTAGAGTGACGTTCATCCTTCAAGGTATGTTTGGTTATTTGTCTTTTAGAGTAAGATGACTAAGTGTTCTTTCTTAGGAAGTCAATTGTGACATGGATTCTAGTATGAGTTTTAGAGGTTGGTAAGTTTTGACCTTTTTGTTTAGTTTATGTGATGACTATTTCTGATGCTAAGCGTGTGTGGAGGCTTCCTTGATATTCTTAATTGTTAATAAAACATGTGGTGTCTATATTTTTATTTGACATTGACATGCTTGAGTTAGGGGCTTGAGTTAATTTTTGAAACATCTTAAAATGAATGAAATACTTTTCTATGTGGTAAAGACTAATTTTAAATGGTTTCCTCTACTATCTCTATCATTTGAGAACATGTTTAATGACTTGTGGAGTTTGAGAACTTGCTACTATTTGAAATCCTTGGTGAACTGATTAGCCTTTTTATTGCATGTGTTTTGATGTATTCATCCTCATGCAACATATTACTATTCGTGGAAATATGAGAAAGTGAAGAAATACTACCTTTTACAAAAAGAAAATATGACACCTAGCTTATATATTCGACTATGATCAAGGAGGAAGGTTGATGAGATATTGATATTATGAGATTGGTATATGGACTGCAAGATTCAATGGGTAATTATATGGAATCTAAAGATTGGTAAGGTGTATGTTCTGTGACGACCTTGGTTCCACCACATTATTCTATTATTTATCATGTCATTGCATCACGTGAGTCAGCTTTATTGTATTGTGTAACTTTCTTATATGTTAATTTAAGTATTATTATTTTTTCATCAAAAACGAAGAAGGCAGAGGATGGCCTACGGTGCTACATACCCTTCTGTGTTTACTTTATTTGCACTATTATTATATAAATATGTGGCATCAATGCCGGAATAGGATTTCTGCATTCAGGTCTAAATATTTCATAGTTTGTTTCTTAAGTCTGATTAGTTGTTTATACTCAGTCGGTTTAGCCTACTGAGTACATGTGATTGTTCTCACCCATACTTGTGTATCCATTTAATACAGATTCTATTTAGGGTGATCTTTGTAGTGGTTGATCGGATCAGGTGATTTCTCTTCTTTCATAGTTGTGGTGAAATCCTGCTTTTTGGATTACCATTAGTCTCAATCTATCGTCTACGGTCTTTAATCTTCTTTCAAAGACTTGAGATGTATTTCAGAGTCTAGAAAAGTATTAGTTGCTCTTTATACTTATACCACCATATTTTGAAATTTTCTTTATTATTTTCTTATCGGATGTGAATTAACTTTTCCCTTGGTAGTCTTTTATGTATAATTATTTCTTTCATCTTACACACCATTTTGGGGCTTTTATAGGGTATGGAATCATGACCTCAACTTTCGGATCATGACAAATTGGTATCAAAGCCAAGGTCACTAGTCCCATAAGTTAAAGAAGAGGGTGTCTAGTAAAATCTAGCAAATCGGTATATAGATATATGTACTTATCTTCGACAGGCTATAAAATACATATTGGGAGAAATTCATTTTCTTGGATTTCTTTCGTGTGAATTATTCATATCAAATGTTGAATGACTCAAATATAATCTCTCTGTGCATATGGCGAGGACTAGAGCCAATATCTAATACAACGAGGTCATACTTGCTGCCTGAGCCTAGTTCATCAGTGAGGTAGAGGATGCAATGAAGTTAAGGGTGGTGGCCAAGCAAGACGGGTATCACCTTCTCAAGGATGAGATAGGGAAGCATCACTTGATCCTGTATATTAGCATGATGTTATTGATTAGTAGATTGAGAAGAGAGGACCAACTTAACCTCCTTTGGTTCTCGAAAATGCTTCAATGTGTCAGGATTCGACTGTTAAGTTATTGGCTATAATGGATTGTGACTCTGTTTCTTGTATCCGTCCGGGGTATTGCAGGTTTTCTTATTACAAATTGGTGAGACACTGCTAGTTTAGCGGCCTAGAGTGGGATGTTAGACTCCTAGTGTAACGTTTCGGAAAATTTCATGTCTATTGAAGAGCTCAATAGGTATTTAAGAATGTGTATTGGGGATACATAGGCATTCCAATGCCCAATATTGAGAAATATTGGGCATAGTATAGGAAATTGGCTAAGGGGTATTAGCCAATTTCTATATAATACCAAAATAAGCAAAAATATTCGGCATATTAGAAAATATTGGCTTAAAGGGTGTTAGCCAATTTTTTTAAGTATGAGCTTGTTTAAGAAATGTACCTGCAATGAAGACCCCAAGCTAATAAAAATGACGTCTCAACAAAACATATGAAGTAGGCTTAAGTCATATTCAGCACCCTAAAGTTGTCTGCATATTTCACTTGAACACCTGAATTGAGATTTGTACCTATTGAACACCTCTAGTAGTTTAAATTGATACCACTTAAGCACGTTTTGCCTACATGGCACTTTAAATGTGATTCACGGCAAATGAGCACGTGAAAACATATCTTTAGACATTTTAATTTTTTTTTTAAAAAAAAATCTCTTTCTTCTTCCTTAAGAAGGTTAAAGTCACTTTCTCCGGCAGCCACCATTGCGGCCGCCACCATACACCCTTCTTCTTCATACATTCTTTTCTCCCGCCTCATTTAAGTCGTTGTCACTATCATCTCCGCCATTAATGTCGCTGCTCAGTCATTTTTTTTCTTCAAATCTATTAGCTTGGTCGTGTTTTTTCTTCAGTTTTAGAATGAATTGGTTGTGTTTTTTTTTCTTCAAATCTAGGACTAAATTATTTTTTATGGATTTGTGAAAGAAAGCAAGGTTACAACGCCATTAACATCACCGCTCAGTCATAATTTTATTTATTTTGAATCTCAATCTTCCAGGATTGATTTAAGTTAGAAGAAAAAATGATAGATTATTTCCAATGGATGGCAGCACCGCGGTAGGCGAAGACTATTTGGTGGGTGGATGGTTGGGTTGTAAAGGGTTACCTAATAATTATTTTTTAAACTTTAAAATATTTTTTTTTCTTTTTCTTGTTTTTTTAATAATATTTTTGACCCACATGACATATGACATAATTTAATTTGTTGTTGTGCCATGTCATCGCGAGTGTATCTCACTCACTTAATATTTGGGGCTGATTATTAATAAAATGTCAAATAGGTATCAATCTGAAGTACTAGAGGGGTTCAATAGGTACAAATCTTAGTTGAAGTGTCCATGTGAAATCTCCGGACAACTTTAAGTGGCCGCATATGACTTAAGCCTATGAAGTACTAGGCATCCAAGTGTCAAGCCTAGCATCATTCCACATGACCATTTAAAATGATCATGTAAATTAAGCAGTGCCCAAGGACATAGTGAGGGTCCTTGGGACAATAAGTAAATATTTCAAATAGGACATCAAGAATAGTTAGTTAGGAAATTACAACCAACCCATGTGCAAGCACATAGTCAAAGCATGTGGGAATCGGCCATAAGTGGGAACCATCCTAACCGAATTCGGTTAGGATAGATAAGGGGCAGCATGTGCGGACGGGTCCCTCCATGTAGGGCCTAACTACGTAACCAACTCTAGGATCTAAATACCTGTCCTAACTAGATAACTAACCTAGTACTAAACTAAATGGACCCACTAGTGCTCCCGACAACCTAGGACTAAACCGGGTTGACACTAACCTAGTACTAGTTAAAGAGACAACTTAGTACCTAACCTAGGATTGTCCGAAGAGTTAGTTATGATCCTAACAACTTAGGGTTACTTTAGTAATTCCCCTAGGTTACCTAATTAATTAATTTAGCAACTTAATTAATTAATTTAAAAGGGACAAAATCGAAACTACAAAGGAAATTTCCAGATTTTGGTTAAGACAAAAAAGGGATAACCTAGTACCTAACCAAGGATGGTCCTAAAGAGTTGGGTTCCAATGACTTAGGGGTACTTTATAATTACCCTATACCCCTAAATTAATTAAATTAATGATTTAATTAATTAATATAAAGTCAAAATGTTGAACGTAACCATAGTCAACACCAAATTCCAGATTTTGGGTCAAATCAACATTCTCCTATGTTCAGTCAACTTAGGAGGAGCATTTTGGTAATTGATTAATTATTTTATTAAATTAACTTATTAAAACTTAGTTGAATGATTCAATATCAATTCCTAAGGCTTAGACTTAAGTTCAATCACTAAGAGTTCCACAAAACGCAAAATAGTAAACAACAAAGTAAAAAATGGGAAAGTTGCATAAGACGTTCTTAGACGATTTCAAGGGTTCTTCAAGTTTTCGTTCAAGGTGGTCTTCGTAGATTAAGTTCTACTTAAGGTATGGGTTTCTCTCTTGGAATTCTTTCTCCAAGAGTAATTTCCTTCTGACGATTCATGATATCTTGAAAACTATGGTTGTTGCCATCGTTCTCGTCGAACTTCCTGTTCGTCCGAATGTCGACTTGCTGTTATTCTGACGCTATGAAGATGTTATATTCATCAAATATTAATATGATGTTGTCTCATATGTTTAAAAACGTTATCCCTAAAGTCATGAACTAAGATTTGTTAAAAGGACCTCCATGAAATCACATCTTGAGAGTATTATGCCAATAAATTGGCTAACAGTACATTGTCCCAAAAGGATGCATGCAAATGGCTATAAATTTATATTAAATGATTAAAGTATTGGATAATGGTTCATACATATTAAATTTAAATATGAACACACGTAAAATTGGCTTATGCCAATAAAAATGATTATGTAGTTAAATATCCAAGTATTTAGGCCAAGACTAATCATATGCCAATCTTGTGTAGTTAGAGTAAAGAAATGACATAATGCTTAGTTTTGTATTCAAGAAAGATGAAATTGTTATGAGTTCAGGGGCGGACCCAGTAAGCCAGACGCGGGTGCTCGAGCACCCATTGATTTCTGAAATTTTTTGTATATATATATAGAAAATATGATACATATGTTATTATAATTTAAATGAGCACCCATAAAACAAAAGCAGTTGTGGGTGAGTTGGTTTAAACCTCTGCACAAGAGGCGCGCGAAGCCACTGGCGAGGGTTCAAATCCCGCCAGTAGCATTTCTTTTTTTTAAACTTTTTCCAGCGAATTTTACACCTGTTTTTTTTTTATTTAAAAAATCCTTTTTTCTAATTAAGGGCTTATTTAACTCTTCTTTTTTTAAAAAAAAATAATTCCAACGAATTTGACGACTTTTTTTTATTTTTATATTTCCTTTTTCTAATTAAGGGCTTATTTAACTCCCAATTTTGTACTTGTTTTGACTTTTCCTATTTTTACTTTTTTTTTACTTTTCCTATTCTTAATTAGTTTAGGTAGCATAATTTTTCTTTCTTTTTTATTTTTAACTTTTCCTATGCTTTAAAACCTTTTGCACTGCCCACTTTTATGGGATTATTTCTCTTAGCAAACTATGAAGTCATTCATTCTTCTTGTTGTTGTTGTTTCAAAGAGAAAACCGTCAGCGTAACTGCCCAACAACAAACTTCAACCTACTTTTTTTTCAAAATCAGAATACAAAAGTAAGGTAATAAAATTTGATGATTGATTAAAGCTAGTTAATGAAAAAAAAGAGTTTGGGAAATTACGTTTTAAGATTTACATTGCTTATGGATGGTACTCTTAAGTCTTAATTCTTAAAATAGATTCCACATAAAGACTTTAGATTAAAAATATATTTTTTGAATACTTTTGAAATAAATATTTTTCTTACCAATTACTTGATTCAAAAATTAAATTTTAGAATGTATACGTATTTGGTGCTCATTAACTCATATATTGCTAATTATTGCTTGTGGTGTTGAAAAAATCAAATAGATACATTAATTGTTGATTGTTGTTTGGGTTATCGATAGAAAATTATAGATTTTAATAAAAAATAATTGAATTATGTGAATTAATTATGTGATAATACTGTTTTTTTTGTAGGAATTTATCTTTATAAATTGAGAAGGATAAGTATGTCACAAGATCGAAAATTGGGTATCCAAGTTCTAGCTCTACCAATCCATCTACTGCTTCAATCATAGCTCCGAAAATTCAAAAGAAAATATTTATTTCAGATGTTGATTTAGAATCTCTTGAAGCTGGTCCGGGAATTAGAAAGCTCATTGCAGAGTATAATCCTAATATACGTGATGATATTAGGAGATATTATTAAAGAGTTTGAGTTAGTATACATTTACCGTTTGTGATTGCTAACAAGTTTATGTTAAAGGAAGTGAGCACCCACAACCTTTAAATCCTGGATCCGCCACTGTATGAGTTGTTTATGAAGTTGAGTCTACTGTTATAAGCTGTTCATTGAATGGTAGTTATAAGTTAATTGAATGTAAAAAGGTTGGCTTACGACAAATGAAGGTTGGGATTACCACAATATGTGAAAGTTTGGCTTATGCCAATAAATTGACCAATTAAATTGGCTACTAATATATTCCCCAAATTGTCTCAAAAAAATGGCTTACAATGTTATCTTCAAAACATATGAAAGTTTGGCTATTGATAATATCATAGTTTGATTTATGCCCATAAATTGGTCAATAACATTATTCCCAAAATATGTAATAGAATTGCCAATATTAAGTCAAACCAATCCTATATGGCCAATATGAATTATGATGTTTTTTGTGAGGCCAAATATATATTAAAGATTGACTTGAGAAGATGTAACTCAATGAACTCATAATATAGGTGTGCCAATAATTGGGACAAGTCCCAACATACCCTATCCACACGAACTTGTCAACATAATAGCATTAAGGTTGGCTTGTTAACATGATGAGATTACTATATATGTACATGGAATTAATTGGCTTGGCTAATGATATTCTCATGACCAGTGTTTAGTGAAAGTTTGGTTTATGCCAAAAATTTGGCTTTATAATGTTATTTCAAAGATATGATGAAAGATTAGCTAATAACTAAGTTAAACCAAATTAAGCATATGACCAATGCAACTTTGAATTCATAACCAAGGGTATGCCAATCATTGGGACAAGTCCCAACATGCCCTAACCAAATGAACTATGAACATAAGTATTTCATTGAATGAAGTTCTCAACGTCCATAAATGATGATATGAAGCTACCAAATGAACGTAAGCAAGTAAAGTGAGTATTAACATAATTAAAAGTGTCTAAGTTAAGAAAGTGACCAGAATGAGGTGTTAAAGGAAGTGAGACAAATCTCACTTATACCTAAGATACTATGTTAATTTACTCACGAAAAAGGGTGTTAGAACGTGTTAGACAAGTCTCATAAACACCAAAGATGTTATGTAAGGATAAATTCACATTTCATCAATGTAAAGAAAGGGATGACAAGTCATCGATAAAGTAAGTAAACCTCAATCTAGAAGCAAGCTTCCATAATGTTTGAGTCAACTCTAAAAGATAAGAAGATAAAAGAAAGTGGGCAAAACACCGATATACTAGATATGAGCTTGTGCTTACATGTGTAAGTCTCATGAGATGAGGCTCCACCATGGTGGATAAGAGTCTCCGAATATCCTAGTCTTTGAACTATGTCTAGCCAACATGGGAACTAGACTGTGGATTCCACCTAAGAGAGCTAGGTATGTTTCGGTGTCACCTTGTCCAGTGAGATCACCTCTTTTCGGTGTGGGGAAGACACCGGATAGTTCCTCTCCAGTACCTTTTTTGGCACCTCCGAGATTTTAAGCTCCGCACATTTTTTCTTGTGATACCATGTCAGTTTCCGAGCAGAAGAGCTTTTAGAGATTCGTAAGATTGGAGCCTCCTAGGTTTGATAGTTTAATTGAATAAAAGTCCTATGACTTCTTGACTGAGTTCTAGGATGGGTTGTTCAACCTGGGTATCTTAAAGGCTCATGGTCCAAGGAGTGGCCATGGAGTGTTAGAGATCTCGTGACAATCTACAAAATTTATGTAAGTAAAAATAGGTATAACTGAGTTGTTAACAAATCTATCCTACCTGGGAATCAAGCACTAGTTGTTGAAGAACTTTGAACACAACATTCCGAATCTACAGGGCAAATCCAGATGCACGTAGATCGGAGTTTCATTGGTGTTGACCTTTCTTGCACTAAATCACTCCCCTCTATTTTCCTCAAGCTTAAATTAGCCTAGCAAGATTTTTGGGATAGCCAAAACCTATTTTACCACTGTTTTTGAAGTTTGAACCCCATTATAATGGTTGACTAGCCGCCATAGCGGAAATATTCCCGCTATGACGGGATGACGTCATTCAAGATTTTAAATTTCACAATTTTATTATGTCACCCCTATTTCAAATTGGTGACATATTCCAAAAGATTTTGAGACTCCGCACAAGGTGCCTTATAAATAATGACGGATCAGATCATTATAAAATACAACCTAGGGATTAGAGTTTCTGTAACAAGATTCATAGGAAAAATGAATCATATGATGACTAACTATAACGTGATTACATTTATCTTGTAATTATTTGTGGATGTTGAATCTATGAAATCTTAATTAAAGTTTGTATCTCGCATAAGTAGTGATTGGAATCATAGAATCACCCTTGATGGATTTCACTTTTGTGAGTATTAAAGTCGGTCATTTTTATTAGAATTCGTCTTGTTTTAAAAAATACTCATGAAAATCGGGATAACCAAGCAGTTAATGTGCTAACTAATAAAGTTTATGTGAACAAAATGGTTATTTTTATATTTAAAAAAATGATACATTGCTCACAATAAACAACATAGTTTAATAAGTTTGAAACCACTATCAATTCTGGGGTAAAGATTATTGTTCTACTAAGAGAAGATTCAATGTAGAACACATCTTCATGATTCATAAGAGTCTCCTTTCGACTAAATTGATGAACTGTCTTATTTTAATATTAAACTGAATGGTGAAATGATGATGTTTATGTTTATTTTAATAATAAAACTACAATATTAAAGTGATTTATATCTTATCAAGTTAGAGACTGTTTGGATTGACTTAAAAGTTGATGAAACCTACTTTTAAGTTATTTTTTAGCTTTTGAAAGTATTTACAAAGTTAAAATAACTAGTTAAAGTGACTTAAAAAGTTAAAAGCCAAAAATAGGAATCTTCCTACTTTTTATTTTCATGTTCAAAGTTATTTGAGTTTGACATTTTATTTTTTGACTTAAAAAATACTTTTTTCGTCAATCCAAACGAGCTATTAGTGGTATAAAGTGAAGAAAATGATAGCCATATTCTTTATAACTCATCTAATCAGCATGAAATCTTCTCTAAATCATATCCTAGTAATTATTACCCCACTACACCTCAAGTAAGTATGCACTTTCGTGACATTACTAGATAGAAGAAATATTACACCCATATAAACGATGGTTTCTTCTTTGTGTTGTAATTAGTAAAGAATATGAGAAGTATTATATTGTGAGGTTAGTAACAGGGAAAGAGAGGTGAGACAAATTCTAAATTTCCGACGTATCAACTGTAAAAGAGAGGGTAATTTTATGTTGAAGGAATGTACTCTTCTTAATTGGTTGAGCATTAGATCGTACTCTTCAACGAGTATGGGGTTATTTGCATCACAAGACGTAGTTAATTGGTTGGTGTATTATGAAAGGGAAAAGTCAAGAGTTAAACAACTAAATGATGAAGATAATACCACATGGAATTTGTATTTCACTAAAGAAAGTGAGATAACAGTACCTCAACCTAATAATTTATTTATTCATTTTAATTTTTTGAACTATAATTTATGATGTATTTGCCAAGACTCATAATTAGCTAAACAACCGGGTGTATCATTTTAAAAGTAGTGAAATAAAATAAGTAAGATAATAACACAGCATGTTCATTTACATTTTTCATAGAAATAAGATAAATCCAAAGCATATTAAAGAAATACTAATGCAGTGGAAAAGAGTTCCATCTCCAAATGAACGCATATACAAGGTAGTGAAAGTTACAAATAAAGAAATGATGTGTGTATCAACCTAAAAGAGGAAACCATCGTTCGCGAAAATCAGACTGATATGAAATCATGAAAAGGAGAAGCACAAGGAGCAATCCAACTCCCCATGGAGTGTCACCAAAAGATTCTTGATCAGGGAAGGAATTAAAGAAGAGAGATTTATCCAAGTGTAAAACTAGAAGTAGTAGTAAAGGAGATAACATGAGAAAAAGCTTCATCTGATCCATAATGCCTTCAAATATTGACTCATAGTTGATGTACCATGTTATACTTACAAATGTCAAAAGAACAAGAAAGAAGAAACACAAGTGTATGTGTATTGATGGAGGTTGTGAAGAGTAGTTATCAGCCATTTTTCTTGAATGATCACNCTTTACTTAAAATTTCACGTTCTATGTGACGTTATACGTATATTATGTCATATAAAACATGTGTGTCAACTATATTCTTCATTATTAAGTCATTCATTAAATCCATAGATAAAGTATCTAACTCTTCTATTATATATATGATATATATATATATATAATAGAAGAGTTAGATACTTTATCTATGGATTTAATGAATGACTTAATAATGAAGAATATAGTTGACACACATGTTTTATATGACATAATATACGTATAACGTCACATAGAACGTGAAATTTTAAGTAAAGTATCATATAAAACAAATGTATTTATTTATTTAATTTTAAACAAATTTAAATATTTATTTATCTATGTCTAAAATTAAAAATTATAATTATTAACTAATATCAGCATTAACGACAATATTAATATATTATGCCACCTATGACTTAATGAATGACTTAATAATGAAGAATAGAGTTTGAAGAAAGGGAAAAGGACAGTTTTAAAGTTAGCTTTTGGATGACTTATAGGATTCTTTCTTTTTTTACGATCCACAAATATGCATGCAATTGGCCGGTGACTTTTTTATACTGTCGACCACGAAATTGCTGACACACCTCACCAGCCTCAAAGGGGACCTCCTATTATTTTACTTTTTCATGTTAGAATTTTGTTTTATTATCTTATCGTATTTAAATTTTATCATTAAATATAATTATCTTTCATATTTGGTAAGTTTGTCCTTAAAGAAAAATTTTAAAACTCTATAAATTAATAACATTTGTTCTCATGTTAAATAAATAATAGCATACGAAACCAAAATGTAGTCGATAAAAAAGTTTTGTTTAGGAGAGATTGTCTTTCAACATTTTAATATTTTTTATAGTAATTTTTATACGTAAGTTAACTGATCAAATCATATAATAATATTGTATTTTTAATTTAACTTTATTTGTTATTTGATTTATCACTCACATAATTGGCGAATTATAAATTTCGGTATAATGCCTTGATTCTTTTGAACCTAACAAAATGTTTCATCATTATGTCGTAAACTGTATGTAAATTACGCTTCTAATTATTTATGTATATACAATAACAATCCCCTCCCCCCCCCTCCCCCCCAAAAAAAGAAAAAAAAAATACCATTTAGCTTGGTGTCATTTTATATTTATATTTTGTTTAATATTGTGTGCACCCAACTAAGATCTAAACTTGTATATAGTTTAGTAAGTACACACGAGTTTCTTTGCATACGATGTGGCAATTTACCTTTTATGTAACATGTTATGTGTATGTACATCTCATTTAGAATATATGTGTCTATTTGCTCAATTTATATATATTTTTTTAAAGTTAAAAGATATAAATATCAATTGCGATAAAGTTAAATGATATACTTATATATTTTTTTTAAAAAAAAATGATTAGAAAGTCTCTTGTAATTTATTCCCATCCAGAATGGTCTTTTAAAAAATAAACATAAAAAATCCCTAGAGAAAACAATAGGTATAATTTATCAACCCTAGTACGACTTAAACCCAAACCTACCAATGGGAGGTGGAGTCATCTCACCAACAATAAATGAATTAAATTAAGACTTCATGTGATTTTTTTTAAATATAGTAAGGAAAACATGTCTTTTTAATATACGAGTAGATATATAATTCATTTTAGTATATTAGCCTTTTCTTCGCATTTTTTTTAAAAAAGAAAGAAAGTGAAATCACATATTTTTAAAATTGCAAAACAAAAATTACAGGTAGGGGATGTGACAGCAATATTAATCAAAGTGAAGGAGGAAATATCTTTGTTTAGAAAAATTTTTAAAGTAATAAAAAATAAATTATGATCACAAATAAAATGTGAAGAAACATAGATTTATTGGTAGATAGAACGGGGACAATTATATTTCTCCCTTGATTTTTTTCTCATAAAATTTTCAGTATTCGAGAAGCATTAGTGGTGTATTCTCGAATCTTAATTAATATTCCATCATTCTGTGGAATATTAATGGAATATTCGACATGTCTTTTTAACGGAATATAGTACCTTTATATAAATATGAACTAGAATTAGGGTTCAATAGCCTTCAAAAATCCTAATTGAAATCGAACACATATTATAGAGTACCAACTCAAATTAAACACGTCTTATTCGACAAAATCGTAGTGTCTACCATCTTTATTACGATGAAATTGAACAAAAATCACTACGTCATTCATGTGTTTGATGCAATAATTAGTACAACATTTCCTAGTTCTTGTTACATTGTTTTCTTTTAATCAATCAAATATTAACAAGTATTTTAATGTAATTATCAGATAGATCATAGATCTAGTTTAGTTTGTATTATTTTTATTGGGCAAATCCTAACGTATCTACTCAGAAGATTTGAAAACTAGGCTATAGGTAAGCTAGCATTAGAATATTATAGATTAAGTACACTAAAACAAAACAGTACCAGAAACAAACTTTTCCATTAGGAAGCGCTGAGAATTAAACCCGTTTGACAATAGATTTTTCAAGTAATATTTAGAAAAAAATTGGTAACTAATGTTTGTCTATACAAATTTTTAGTATTTGACAAATATTTTTGACAAATGTCTAAATTTTCAAATACTAGTTATTTGTAATTATTGAGTCAAATCTGATTATTTGAGATTTTCTATTGAAAGTTTACAATCACTCACTATAATAGTTGTTTGCGTTGTATTACATAATCTTTTATGTGAACACCTAAATAGTGATGAAATATTCCATGAATATGAAGTGATGATATGATTGTTGATGAAAATGATGAACAATCGATTCAGGATAACAAAATCACCTGTTTTGTCTACTTTACGGTGTCTGGAATGATACTTGTTGCACTCACTCTAAACTATCACATTTCTCTAGTGTATGGACAGTATTTGTTATTTGTCGCAACGAAAATCCAATTAACTTGTTATATAAATTTATGGTTAATTTTGATAGTTTTAAACTTATGGGTATAAATTATATTTTTCTAAAAAAGTGAATTATATTTTTCAAATACTATGATCAAACACATGTTGAAATTTCACAAAATTTTTAGTGTAATAATATTTGTGAAGTGGCCAAACACTAGCTTAATGTTATAAATATGTTTTTTTTTATTCTATCCACTTAATCAACTCATTGAAAAATACATTGGAGGGAATAGATTTCCATTGAAACACTCGAAATAGGTAGTATATAATTTTACTTTCTTTTTAATTCAACCAAAATATTTGTTAAATAATTATTGAACATTTTTTAGTGAAAAACATTTCAACAAAAATAAATTAATATTTTGGTAGATAAAAATTGTACTATCAATCAGTTGCACCTAATCGTAACCATCATGTTCTATAACTTTATATAAATAAAGTTACTAAGTATCCAAGAGGGGGCTCCACTATGCATTATTGTAGTATGATATGAAAGTGGGGCTCCAATATATACATTATTGTAGTAGTATTTAGTCCATATAGTACATATCAGAGATGATGAGTAACATGGATTACCTTTTAAGCTGTAACCCATACGTTCATGCTCATTTTAAAATAAACCTAGGGGAGGGGCTAAGTCGAAAATGACGATGGATTTTAGCCTATGGATTTTAGGCTTTTCAAATACTACGTGATTACTGTTGTGGGCAGATTCAGAACACTAGTATTGTAATCGCGAAAAGGCACAACACGATCACGCTAGCAGAATGTCGTCACGTCATTGGGATACGGACAGATATGTATATTATAATAAAAACAACTTTTAACAGTAATAAATAAACGCATTAACAAAAAGTTCTAAGCTTTTTACCAACATTAATTAATTATCAATAGATCCAATGTCGTTATAGTTTATAGGACATTTAAAATGACTGCTAATTACTACTACAACTACATATTTAGCAACAAATAAATTATTATCGTTACTTAAATATAATAAAATATTTTTTTTTGGTGTAGTGATCCCGGTGTTCACAGATTGTTACTTGTTAGGTATCACCAATACTTGAGATGTACAATTGTTCTAATTGATGCTAAAACATGCCTAAGCCTCTTAGGCCCCAATTGAAACCATCCCAACATGTCCCAATCGGTAGTATTGATTTGGGTCAACTACTAAAAGATTTAGTTGCTACAACAAAAAAAAATAATAAAAAAAAATAATGCACACAAACCTCGAGATGACTTACATAAAAGGTAAACTATTATTTATGTTGGGAGGGGTAATATTAAGTATTAGTTATAACATAATAAATAATATGAGTAATATTAATAGGAAAAAAAATTTTAGTCAAAAAATTTGGCTAGAATGATATTTTATCTATGTTATTTTATCTTTTTAAATATTTTTATCTTTTTAATTTTAATGCCTTTTGACTAAAGAATGGAAGAAAGATCAATTTATTGTAAAACAAAAAAAATACTAAAGTTTTTTTAGTTTTCTGGTCATTTAGCACTTTCCATATTAATATATTATTTTTTTAAGGGCAACTTTCACATATAGCAAACAAAAAATTCATATTTGTATAATATAGCAAACTTTGCATAATTGCGCTCCATAGCAAACATAAAAACTGTATAATTAGCTACACATATAAAAGTGTATAATTCGCTGGCCTAAATTGTATAATTCGTTGGCCTATTTCGCTGCAATTGTATAATTTGCTTTGTATATAGTTGAATCGAATTAAAATGTATGTATATTGCATAATTATAAGTGTATAGCAAGAAGATATATGTTTTTCTCGCTTTATACAAAAACAGAAACACAATATATACACTTCTGTTGTATAAAGCTAGAGAAAATTGTATTTCACTGCAATTGTATAATTCGCAATTGTATAATTCGTTGGCCTTTTTCTCTGCAATTTTTGAAGTAAAATGTTTGTAAATTGTATAATTAAGTGTATAACACGAAGATATACATTTTTGCATGTGTATATACAATTTTCTCTCGCTTTATACAAAACAGAAACAGAATTATACACTTCTGTGTATAAAGCGAGAGAGGCGAGCGAGAATGGAGAGTGGCGAGCGAAATTCCTGGGAGAGAGACGCTGGCAAATTTTAGATAATGTTTGCTATGGAGCACAATTAAATCAAACCCTAGTTATTCCATTTAATTTAGGTTATTAGTTTGCTATTTTATACAATTTTCCCTTTTTTTAATATACTTAATTTAATGATTTGGAAAATGAATTAGATATTGAATAGTATTTGTTATCAAAGATAAAATAGACACGAAAAGGTGAACTGACAAGTATTGTTGAACAATTATTTTTTGTATAGTAGTTAAGTAAAGACGGCGGAGGGAATATGTAGTTAGATATATATATTTTTATTATGTAATAAATGTATTTTATTTTAACAAAAATTTGAATAGATTATGATTAAAGGATCATTTGATAGGGTATATACATATAATGATCAATATATAGAGTGTATTAGTAATATTTGTATTAGCTAAGTTTGCATTAATTATTGGAAAAATTACCTATATACACACCTTTATTTTTCATAATTTCTATTAATTCGTACTATTTTAAAATATTTCTAAAATCCCTTATTTTCCCCCAATTGTTAAGTCAGCAGATACATTACTCCTAACACAACAACCCACGTCCCCTTCCTATTTTTGTTCCTTAAATCTCTCCCTTATTTCTCTCCCATAATCTGATCAGTTACATCCTTGATCCCAATTTGAATTTCAAAAGGTTTCTCTCTCTAGTTACAATTAATTTCAAATCAAGTTTTCATCTTTTCCATTCTACTGTTCTTCTTTTTTTTTTAAGCTTCATCTTCTTCATCTTACATTGGTCAAATTAAATTCTTCTGAGATTCACAATTCTAGTACTTATGAGAATGGCGTCGTTTCTAATTAATTTCTCTGCCACTGATGACTACAATTTCTAATATTAATCTTATTTTTTTGTCGAGGTGAATTTTTCTGATTTATTTTTTGTGTGGGTGTACTTGAATATTCTTCCAATGGTACAGGAGTGACAGAAAAGACTGATGGTCAACCCCAGATAAACAATATTAGTTCATCAAGTTGTGATGAGTATTAGATATAAATTTTTGATAGATTTTTGATATTTCCTTTGTTAGTTGTTTCAAAAATCTGATATAATAATGACAAGGTATTGTTCTCATATGGTCATGTATCATAAGTTAAAGTATTATCTAGATACATTAAATTCTAATTTTATTCTCGTTTTGAACAGGTGTTATGAATGTGTGAAGTTATAAAGTTCCCATTGTAGAATAGGTTATAATTTGTAGAATCTTATATTATATACTATAATTAAACCTGATACATAATAATGAGTATGTGAAGTTTAATTAGTGTCATATATAAGTTTTGATACATTTACACTTTATCAAGTTAAAGTTAGTATCTACATCTGACACACAATTAAAATACTTTATACTTGCTATATGTATCATTTTGTATCATATTCAAATAAATGTCAGTTTGTTATAAATAAAACCCTGAATTTAGTACATGAATTGATATTTATGTTCAATGTATCAAAGACTAAAGTTCAAATTATATTATGGGTATAAACTGCAGAACAATGTATCATAGTCTAAATAGTTGAACAGATGATACGTAAATGTCATATTATGAATATATGATGTTATATTTTGTAGCAGATGCAAATATCTGTCAGATTGTATACAACATCATTTGATATTAAGTATCAATTACTATTTATTATTATAAGTATCAACTAAGACCTAAGAGTCAATTCATAGCACTAGCTCAAGACGATTTGGTTAATGTTGAATAGAGATTATTTATGAGTTTTTAGACACTTTTTTTTTATTATAATGTAGTTTTTGAGATACACTAGCTCTAGTTTTAGAGTTTTTTGTTTTTATTGTTTTAAGATATTTGTACTCATGTTTTAGAGTGTTTCTCTAAAAAATTATTTATTTTGACTTTAACTTTCATTATTGTTAGATGTTATTTACAGTATGGATATTTGAATAAAATTAAGTATTAGGTTCATAAATGCATATAAATACAATATATTATTTTTTCTAATTAGTTTTAGTTAATTACTAATACATTTTAACACCTAACTAATGCAATGTAATTTATAACTTGACTGTTGATTCAATTATGTAACTTGATAACTTAGTTCTAGTTAGTTGCCTATTGATTTATGCTGATACATTGAATAATTAATTGTAGTTGCTTGCTAATTCATTCATGTATCTATTGATAAATTAATTCTTAATCATTGTGATACATTTAAATATACACTTTATTTAATTTTATATACTACTTTTTCACAACCCTATTGTATAGGATACACCATTTCATTAAGAACATGATACATTATATAAAAATATATTTAATTTTTATTAAGTGGTACCATCTCCACAAACACAATCTCTCGTACATTATTATCAAATACCTAAATAAACACAAAGTTTAAAATAATAACATTTTAATTTACTGTATCAGAATTTCACATGATAATTAATTGTAATGTTCTATCAAGGTAAAAATAAAAAAAATAAAAAAATTGAAAATCTATAATTTCAAAATAATGTATCGAATACACAATAGTATTCAAAAAAGAAATTTGTCAATCTTCTTTGGAAAAAAAGTACAAGTTCTTCAATTGTGACCTTCTTTTCCACAACATTCGCCATCTGCGCACACTTGAAAGTTAGAGAGACATCACATATCAATCAACTCATTTTAAAGTACACGATAGCCTAATGAAAACTAACTCCAGATACATGATAATTTATATACTGATGCATACCTTCATATATTGATAAAAAAATCTATATATTAATACATAAAGAAAATAAATTTTATATGTATCTAATACGTTATAGTAACAACACACTGACTCACATCTAGAAAATCCATTACATACACATCAAACTAGAATTGAATCAAGTTGAAATCAGTAGTGTATCACGATTTATATATGCTTATACAAATTCAAAAATAAAAAAAGAAATGCACATACGTGATACTTTTTATTAACAACACACATCAACTCGCAGATCTTCTAACCCACAACATATACGTCAAAAATTTAATGTATCATGTTCTATCCAGTAACATATCATGACTTATCGGTCAATACAAAAATTCATCAATGAAAAGACAATGATTAAAGCATAAAAATATGTATTGGATACTTTTTGATATCAATCTTTTAACTCGATACTCGAAGTTATGGCAAAGAAGCATAACTAATTTTACCCAAGATAATTATAAAATAACAACTTTCAAATACCTTCATATTTGAGATCTGTCATCACACTGGCAAGCAACCACCAACACAAAAATAAAGATACCAAGAAAGTTGTCAAAGAAATTCAGACCTGATCGTCAATCATAGTGAGATTTATGTAGAATTCGAAGAACTCAAAAGCTACGATTTTTGATTTTTTCTCCCTTCGAGAGTGTCAGTCAAAATCAAAATATTCATCGTGTATCTTGTCAAATTTTCAACAAAAATTTTGAATTCTACTTGAAAATTTCTTTGTTGAAATAGGGTCAAAGATGAAAAGGGATTCTGAATTTTGAATAGATTTGTTATTTTAGGATTTAGTTTCTATGATTGACATTAAAGAGGAATTGAATACCATAAATTATGGAATTTTAATATGATTTTCTAATTTGTTTTTCTTTTTAGGCGCAACAATCGTATTTATAATGTATCACAATTAATGTTTTCGGACAACCAATTATGTATCCGAATGACATATAATTCAAGGGATTTTTGTAAAATACAAAAAAGTAGGGATAGGAAGTAATTTAGATTTTACACTATGGGATTTATATAAATTATACTTAATTATTCAGATATTATTTCTTATGCATTGTTTAGTTTGGTATATTGAAAATAACATACATTGTATAATTTATAAAAAAATATTTATTTAGAAAGATAAACTCCACAAACATGATGGAAGAGATGTAAATGAGGTTTTGATGGGAAATTAGTTAATAATGATAACGTTGCATTAACCCTTGAATTACTAATAATTAAAATTTCATGTATATTAATAATATACATATCAATACTTTGAGGTTGTTTGGTAGAGGGCATACGAGTGATGTTAGATAGAGTATTAATAAGTCTTGTATACTTGCATTAATTATAGAGAGATTATTTCTTATGCATTATTTGATTTGATATATTAAAAATAACATATTAAAAATAACCTAAATTTCTTAACTTAATAAAATATATTTTCTTACAAAAATATGATGGAAAGATGTAGAAAAAGTTTTTATGAACAAAATATCTTTAGCAATGCTAATACATGCATAAAAAAGTCTTTGCATTGCTAATATTATGATTTGCATGTATTAATTGTAAGATAAAATAATCTTGATATATCTCAAATAGAAGTGTCAAATTTTGAGATAACATTTTCATTGATTCTGTGTGATTCGGGAAGGTTGAAAAAATCACTGAGTTTGAAAAGATAATATAATTTCAGAAGATCTCAATATAAATATATGGTCCTATTAATTTTTTAAATTAATAATTATTTAAAATTACAAAAATATCTAAGAAAATTTAGTGAAATATGATTCTGGTGTTTCCTGTTAAAATTTGAATATAATTGTAGTTCATTTTCAACTTTTCTTATTTCATTCATCATATGTCTCGGTGTTGTCGTCTCGAAGTGTAGCAAAAAATTGTGAAATGTTTTAGACGCGAGAAAGTGTTTCTTTAAGTGTAGTTGATTCCAAAGATATTGTATCATCTTCAACTTCACAATCAACATTACTTTCTGGGATGCTATCCACAATTTCTTCTAAACTCAATACCTTTGAACATGTGTCATATTAACTCGGGTAATCTAACAGAGTATTGCCATTCATTTTTTTATGCTAACTGAGATTATCAATCATGACATCAGAATTTGTCATTTTAACAAAATAGTTCATTTAAATTTATTGAGGCTTTATCCCCTGAATGATGTAATAAAAATTAACCTTTATTGAATTTCAAGACGCTCTTTTTAATACCTCTATAAGATAATAATAATAATAATAATAATAATAATAATAATAATAATAAATAATAATAATAATGATAATAATAATATTTCATGATCCCGAAAATATTAACTAAAGAAATTTTTTTGTAGTTGGCCCGTTATATTTCTTCATTTGTCTTGATGATTCTTTGATCATGTTTTCTCTATGACCATAAAAATTTTCCTATTAGTTAGCCTCATTATTACGCCCATTAATAAATAACCCTTTATTGTTTCTCAAACTTGTTTCAGACCGGGAGACTACTGTTATTATAATATGTGATTTTATATATTTTGGTTGGAAGGTTCTTCTTTTGATCAAGAGATAAAAAACATAGATCCTAAGATAAATTATTCTCGTCTATATTTTACCATGCTAAGTTTAATTATCGATTTTTTTTGATTTCTATACTCCTAGTTTTATACTAGAATAACTTGTTGAATCAGAGTAGATACACCTATACTGGGTGACATATTCTTAAGGAAAGTTTGTTGTGACACATCTAAAGCTATGAAAATTTCCTACAGGTATTCGTGATGAAGTATTTTCCATATGATTTCCAAGAATAGTAATACACACCTCAATAAGATTTTTTCTTATAAGTGTTTGGTCCATATTATAGACAATGAAATGCGACTCGAGAAAATAATAATAAGACCAAGAAATATCACAAAAATTATATTTAATTAGTTGCAAATATGGGCATTACAATTTCTATGAATCCTCTAATTCGTCTTTTGAAATATAAATTCAAGGTCCCTTAAACTTGATTTCAATTTTAAACTTCTTGACTTGTACTTGAATATATGGGCCTTCGAGCTTGATCTTGAATATAATATTGATGAACTTGGATTTGATCTTGACTTGTACTTGAATTTAAGGGCTTCTGAGCTTGTTCTTGAATCAATTTGTCTTGATGAAGAGTTGTTCTTGAACTTAAATGACTAAACGTTTGAAATCTTGAACTTATAACAACTTCTAGGGAAATCTCTAGCATTTGATCCACAAGCTCTCTATAGCTTCTTGTTAGAATTCTAGTGTCTTTTACGAATTACAAGGGCCCCTATTTATAGTTGTAAATTGAAGGAGTTATGGTTAAAACAAGTTTCTCTCCGCTTAATCAAATTTAAGTGACATGACACATTGAACTTTAGCAAAGTGGACTCATTATTTGTAAGTCAAATCAATGGACTAGTGTAATCAAATTGAATATTTAATTAAATGCATATTTATTGAATTTAAATGCTTAATTTCATTGTATTAATCAACAATATTTATTAAGATCAATAGAATCTTTAGTTTAATATAATTCGAATCATTTCATGAATTTATATTAATTGAATTTTATATAATTACAAATTTCTCTTGCTTCAAGTCATGTCGAGATATTTTATCTTTTGAAGATGTGACAATACATTACACTTAACAATCTGGTGGAAGAACCATCTAATCTGAACCCAGCCCAATGCAATCTATGCAAAAACAAGTCAATCATATAAAAACAAGGAAATGTTAGACAACAAGGAATTAAGTACCAATAAACTCAAATTGATCGTATAAAAAGAACAAATATGGAAATACCCCTAAGAATTAAAAGTCACCATACCAAAACTCTAAAATAAATTCAAATACGGATGGGACCCCAAAACCTAAATATACTAACTAAAAATCCTGTGTCCGAACAGCGGACAACAAATATAGAAGAACCTTTGGAGGTCTGAAAGACAAAGTTCAATCTTGGACTCGAATCAAATATGCTCAGATGAGGTCTCAGATCAACCACTTGACGATTTTCTACCCTCAACAAGAAAAGAGACAAATTGTAGTATAGTACACAAAATATTGTGTACGGATAGGATCACATGGTCTGTCCAATATATGCATATACACAATTTATTACTAATATAAATAACAAGGCAACATATAATCCTTGTTTCACATTTCCCTTTCTATCTCCTAAGTAGTCTCTTCAAGTGGATTAAATATGACAACATATAACCATCACTCATCTGTGAGTGGTGAAACAAGAAAAGTTGGGCCAAAATAGAAAAGAGGTGGTACCTGAAATTTTAAACAAGTGAGGATACTTTTATCGCATTTCCCTTTCTATCTCTAGAGTAGCATCTTCAACTGAAGATTCATCCAATGAACCTTTACCGATTTGATATATTTTGTACTCAATTTTTGGAAATCACAATCAAGAATTGCAATCGGTTCCTCTTCATATCGCAAATCATTGTCCAACACAAGTGAATCCCATTTAATAATGTAGTCTCCATACCAATGGTACTTCTTTAGCATAGACACATGAAATGATGAATGAATCCAACACAGATTTGGTGGCAATGCTAACCTATATGCCATCGGCATGACACCCTCAAGAATGTTAAATGGGACAACACAACGAGGGGTAAGATTATCCTTCTTATCAACCCTCGTGACTCTTTTAATAGGTTACACCTTTAATAGAATTCATTCACAAACCTAAACAACCATGTCTCTTACATTAGGATGCACATACTCATTCTGCCTACTCTGGGCTGCCAACAACTCAGCCTAAATTCCAATCACCCATTACTAAGCTTTCCTAACCAAATCAACACCCAAGGATTTTACATCACCAACATCAACCAGCTTTGGGGATCTGCATCATCTCCCATAAAAATCCTCAATTGGTGTCATATCATTGCTAGAGTGATAACTATTATTATAGAAGAATTCACATAAGCATAAAATTGATCTTATTGGACCCTAAAATCAATTAAACACTCCCTCAACATCTCTTCGAATACCTGAATAGTTCTCTTTGACTATCCTTCAATTTGTAGATGAAAATTTATATTGAAAATGATTTGCTCGGCCCAATGCCTAATGAAACATTACCCAAAACTTAGAAGTTAACTGAGTTTTACGGTCTAAAATGATCGAAAGGGGTGCCTTGTGCAACCTTACTTTCTGCTTGATATAAATCTTTTCCAATTGTTGGAAATTGTAACCCCCTCTGAGTGGAATTAAATGGCTATTCAACCATTCAATAATAACCCAAATAGAATCATATTTCCCCGAAGTCTTGGGTAGTCCCACCATGAAATCCCTGGCTATCCTTTCCCACATCCATTTAAGAATGATAATTCTCTAAACAAAACCTACATGCCTTTGATTTTCATACTTTACATGTTGATAATTCAGGCAGTTGGAAATATACTCTACAATGTCTTTCTTCATCCCAGACCACCACCAAAATATCCTTAAGTCTATATACATCTTGGTCATACCTGTATGAATAGAATAACGTTGTAACACCTCGTAAATAGAAAGAACTAGAAATAAGCTAATTTTTTTTGGAAATAGTTATTTTTGGAAAAAATATAAAAATCTGGAAAATTTGTTAAGTATGTTAAGCTAGATTTTTGGTCAACTTCAAACGACCATAACTCCTAGCTCAGGATGAGTTTGGTGTGTTTTCAAATATTGTAGGAAATATCATATAATAATTTTTCCAACACCGCCGAGTTTGTGCGATTCCATGTTTGTGTGAGTGAGATATGTCCATCTGAAGTTGGGTTGTTCAAATAAGGCATGTCTAATCCGGATTTTAGAAGAGAATTATGGTATTTTCCATACCCCATGACTTAATCTTGTTTTTTGTAATTAATCGGGGTCTAAACTATAGTATTCAGTTTATGCTTCAATGATATTGAGTTAAAGTTTCAGAGAAGAAGGAGCAAGAATCCTCAAGTTCTTCAAGAATTGCTTGTGGATTTCATCAAGGGGTAAACCCAACGAGGTAGATGAGTTTACGCGGCATTGAGTTCATTCACCCACGAGCCAAACATGTTTAGTTCAGCGTCAATTCATTGTAAAAATTCAAAGTATTAATGTCATTGATGTGTGTTCTTGAATTTAATTTCATTTTTTAATTTGGGATGAGATTGAGGAGTTCTTGAGTGTTTAAGGTCGATTTTAGAGTTGTGTTTGTTTAGATTCTTATGTAAATATCGTAGTATCTGAATCTAAAGAAGATTGGAGAAAAAGATCAAATTTAGGCGAAGTGGGGTGACAAAAGAAAAGAAGGAACAAGTCGGGCAAATCTGGGTACCAGGTCTGCAGAGTGGACCTGGTCCTTAGGATGACAGAACTAATCTCCTCATCGTGGAGTGGTCGCAAACCATTCTGCTTCAAAATTTTTTTTGCAACCAAATAATTAAATGCATCTCAGCATCACAGACATGCTTCCACACAACGATTTCTTGTTATTTTCTCATGTTTAACTATATAAAAGACACTCCTAAACATAATGAGATCTTTCCTATCATAATCACAATCCTTGAATCCATAAATTCAAATTTAAGAAAAGTTAAGAGCCAAGTCAAGATAAGTTCTTAGAGTCTTTCAAAAGTCTTTTACAAATGTTTTAACCTTATTTTAAGACTAGAGTTTTGAGTTGAATAAAGAGTAAAGATTGAAGTCATTTCTTCATAAGAGTATATCGGAACTATGTATTCCCAAAGAGTGAATATTTTCACATTTAAATAAGAAAGGTTTCTGTTATTTCCAATAGAGGATTTGAGCTAGTTTCTAAGTAGAGAGTAAATATTTTCACATTTAAATAATAAAGGACACCTTTATTTTCATAGAGCTTTTGAGCTAGTTTTCATGTTATACCTCGAAATCTGATGACCTAGGCTAGAGACTCACCAATTGAATAATGATTAAAAATGGTGATCCAGACCTAAACTAATGTATTGAACTTGATTTAAAATTAGTAGATCCTAAACGTCAAGGGACGACCATGACGTCCGGAAACTAGTAAAATTGAACTCGTAGACTTTCTTAGGTCTTGTGAAGGTTTGTGAGTGTCGTATAAAGAGTAAAACTTGTAAAAGTACTTTAAATAGGTAAAAATTATTTTAGGGATCAACACTTCCTGTTATGACCCCCAAGGACAACCCTAGGGGTCCTTGAGGGGGGGCAAAGAATTGGCAAGGAGACTGCCAAGGCAGCAAGTGAGCAACCCCTTTTTGGACATGTTCACGTGTTGTGCCCCCTACACTCAAAAGTCAAAAAGATGACTTGCGAAGCTTGGTCTTGTCATGAACATATATGCCTCAAATTAAGTTCTAGAAACAAGATTTTGGAAGTGCTTCTGTGACGCCCAACCATGTCCCAGATTTGGTCGCGTCGTTTAAAAGTCAAGTTTGACTTGTCAAAAAGTCCCAACTAAGTGAGGGGGATTTTTGGTATATTAGGGGAGGGTAATATATTGATTTCATTTAAGTTTTATACCACTTTTGTCCACCCAAATCAAATCTCCAAATTGAAATCCAAATTACTCTAACTTTTCTCTAAATTCTCTCTCTACCTAACCTCCATTGAAGAGCATTGGAGCTTGAAGAAGAAGACCAATTCTCCAAGTTTTATATGAAAAATCATGTCTAAAGTATTCATAAAGGTATGTATTCTTTCGCTCTTTGGATTCCTTTCCCCAAGGGGTCCATTCAAAGATGATTTTAAATCAACCAAAAATCATAGGTTTTATCTACACATGAGTCTTCTTTTACAACCTAAATTATGGATCAATTATGATGAATTATGATTAATTAGGGTTTTATAAGTGTATACTAATGGGTAATTATTGTTGTTTAATCAAGATTCCATTGGATCCGTGTCCTTCCCCAAGTTCATAAATCTTTGATCTTGTTTGATGAATTTCTTGAAGATGATGAGTATATTAATTGTTATGTTGGCGTTAATTTTATTATTACTTCATGGACTGCCTTATATTATGTATTGATTGAATTTTGATCTAATTCTTTAAGCACTCATGGATGTCCCTCTTCTCCTAATCCTAACTCTTGAATTGTGTTGATTAATGATTAGACGTGATGTAATTGAGTATCTTCTTGTATAATTGACTATCTTATGAGGATGACAATTGATTTTATGGATACATATCGTTAATTTGGGATTAAGTCTTGAATGGGTTTCATGGAGGCCATTGGTAAAACCTTCAACGTCATGAACTTGCTATTGTAGTATTGTTGTCTTATGTTTGATAATGTTTGTAAATTAAGGTATGAATGATGAAGTTACGAATGTATGATCATTCTATGAATATGATGATTGTGACATGATGATAGGTGTACTATGATGAGGGATTGAAGGTAATTCCTATGTGCATCCTATGGTTATGCTATGATGTAATGTTCTCACATGATGTTGGGTTTGTGATGAAAGAACTTTCTCATCCTATAACCTATGAGCTATGAACATGTTATACGAGGAGTTAAACTCCTAAAACCTATGTTATAAATTGATGATTAAGAAAGACTTAATGATACTTTCAAAAAGGAAATTTAGCTTAGCACCGAATGAACTTGAAATGAGACGGGTCTCTTCACGAGGAAGCTTTCCCTGATGTTCTCATGAGGTGGAAACTACAACGCGAATTAGCAAAAAGAGGGTTTATAGTAACAACCTCCTAGTTCCTTAACTATGCGCCCCCATAGGAATCCTAGCTGGTGGATCCACCTAGATGGTATTATGATGTTGATGTCTTACCTTGGCAAGTAGGATGCCCTCCTTTAGGTGTGAGGGGTTGACACCAGATTCAATGTTTAGATTGCATGGTCTAATGTTGGTTATGGCAATGTTTTCCAGAAGTAAAATGAATAAATAAAAGTAAGAAGATGAACACTAAGTAGGATTACTTAAGAGGTATTACTTAGTGTAGGTAAGGGTATGGGACATTACCTATACATTTCACAAGTGGACCTTGAGGGGAGTTCTAGGGTGGGTTCTTTATGTATACATAAAATGCATGATGTTCGTCTAACTTGTTAGGTATGATGTTGACTACACTTGTTGTAATGATTTATGAGTTAAAAGACAATGCTTATGGTGTCTTTTCTAGTTTACTTGGTTTGTGTGGGGTTTCACATACACATTGCATTAGTGGACTTGGATTGGGGTTATGAGTAAGGTTTTGTGATGTATGGATGAAATGAACTCTAAACATGAAATGTTGACTATGAATTTATTATAATGTTACTTTTGAACATGAATATGAATATGTCTTTTTGTTGTTTTTATATGGACTTGTATGTCTTCTTGGAATGTGCATAAAGGCTTTTAAAGTGAACTTAGCATGTTTACAACAAAATGTCCCTTTGTACATGTCTTCAAAGGTTTTACTTGTGTATATCTATACTTAGTACATGTGGTTTGTACTAACCCATATTTCTTCTATTTCTACATAAATGTAGGTTTGGGCCATTGAGGTGCTTCAAGGCCAATTTCCCAAAGAAGCTTGTATTATTCCCAAGTTGGTGAGTCCTCAATTCCGAGGACAAATCCAATGAATCTAGATTTTGTTATTTTGCTATAAATGAAAAACATTGTTCTATTTCCTATTTCAAGGACTATGTTGTATTCTTATATAAGATTTGTAATGATGTAAGGGCTAAGTCCCAATTCTCGTACTCTATGTTAGATGGTCATGTGAGACAATTATAGATTCTAATTTGTTATATGTGAAGTGAAGTTGAACTTCAAAAGTAAAGTTTTAATTTTTCCATTTTTTATTCTATCAATGATGCAATGATGTTTGATAAGGTCTTATTTAAGTCCTCTAAGAGGACGAGGACACCAGTTAAGTCTAGGGGTGCTCTCCGACCGTAACAAACTTGGTATCAAAGCTTTAGGGTTGAAAATCTTAGGAATGATTTCTCACAAAACCACGTTTATGTAGAGTCTTGTTCATCATTGCGATGCGCGCCACACTTTTGAATGATAGGCTTTGTGATGCCTAGGAAATTCTCACTTCTTTGGTATTCTTAAGTCATGCCTCAAAAGTGTTAACTCTATGTGTACTTTTCTTCTAATCCTTTTCTTGTAGATATAGGCTATGACTACTAGAAGGGCAGCCGCAAGAAAGGTTGAAGAAGAGATTTCTAATGCGGGAGTTCCTCTCCAAGAAAGCCAAGCTCCTCCTCAAGAGAAGTTCCTCTAGGTGGAAAAGCCCTGGTTAATTCTCCGGTCATGTAATATGGAACAATAAGGGCGTCTTTCCTCAGCTTTACTCAAGTCATGGCTACTGAAGATCAAGCTATGATGGCACAAGCGAATCGGGAAGTTGCACCGCATGTGAATCAAAATGCTAGTACCATGGCTTCTCATTTGAGAGACTTCACTAGGATGAATCCCCTAATGTTCTTTGGGGATAAGGTAAATGAAGATCCTAAAGACTTTCTAGATGAGGTTTATAAGATCTTGTATGCTATGGGGCAGAGTTCAAATGAGAAAGCCGAGCTAGCCTCTTATCAACTCAAGGATGTGGCTCAAACTTGGTACACTCAATGGAAGGACAATAGGGCTTTGAGAGAAGGTCCCATAAGATGGTAAGTCTTTAGGAAGGAATTTCTTGATAGGTTCTTCCCAAGAGAGAAAAGAGAGAAAAAAGTGGAAGAGTTCATCAACCTTCGTCAAGGAGGTATGAGTGTTAAAGAATACTCTTTGAAATTCATCAATTTGTCCAAGTATGCTTCATCTTTGGTGTCGAATCCTAGAGCGAAATGAGTCATTTTATTATGGGTGTATCCGACGATCTTGTAGAAGAGTGTTATGCGGCAATTCTTCATGACAACATAGACCTTTCTCGTTTGATGGTGTATTCTCAGCAAGTGGAGGAGACTAGACTTAAGAAGAAGAACAAAGATGCGAAGAGGACAAGACCCTGTGATGGGGGAAATTCTAAAAGTAAGTTTGAGATCCAAGATAAACCAAGGTTTAAGAAGAGATTCTCCAACCCAGTTCCTCCTAATTTCCCAAGGGCTAACAAGGATACGATGTCTAACCCTAATCCTCAAGGGGAAAAGTTGGTGGTTCATCAAGTGAGAGCCATAATTGTGCCTAATGTGGCAATAGGCACTTACGTAAATGCTTAATGGGTTCGAGTAATTGCTTTGGTTGTGGAAAAGGTGGCCACATGGTGCAAGATTGTCCCATGGCCAAGGCTAAAGGAAGGAAGAGTAATCAAGCTCAAGCAAGTGGTCTTAATTCCGATGCTCCTAAGAAGAACCACTTTTATGCTCTCAAATATAGGGGTGATCAAGAGGATTCTCCCAAAGTTGTTACCGATATGTTGCAAGTTTTTTCAATTATGTTTATACATTTCTAGATCCCGTACCACTTTATCTTTTGTTACTCCTTCGTGGATATGAAGTTTGATGTGCTCCCCGATGTCTTAGTTTGACCTCTTTCGATTTATACCCTGACGGGTGACTCCATTGTTTCTAAAAGAGTCTATAGGAGTTGTCCCATATCATTGTTTAATAGAGTTACATTGCTTGATTTGGTCGAACTTGATAAGTTGGACTTTGATGTCATATTGGTGATGGATTGGTTGCATGCTTGTTTTGCTTCAATTGATTGTAGAACACGGGTAGTTAAATTAAAATTTCCTAGTGAACCCATTTTAGAATTGAATGAGGGGAACTAAATCACTAGAGGTCAAATTATTTCATGTGTAAGAGCTTGTAATGTGATTTCTAAGGGATGTCTCTATCATGTTTTGAGGGTCAAGGACCTTGGGTATGAGGCTCCTTATTTAAAGTCAGTCCCCATAGTGAAAGACTTTCCGGAAATCTTCTCCAATGATTTACCCAGAATTTCTCCCGAACGAGAAATAGATTTCGGCATAAATTTGATGCCGCATACTCAATCCATATCAATTCCTCCTTAGCGGATGGCTCCGTCCGAATTTAAAGAATTAAAGGCTCAACTCAAAAATTTGCTAGACAATAGTTTATGCAACCAATCATCACTCCATGGGGTGATTTAGTATTATTTATGAAAAAGAAAGATGGGTCTATTAACATGTGTATTGACTACTGATAATTGAACAAGGTCACTATAATGAATAAGTATCCTCTCTCTAGAATTGATTATTTATTTGACCAACTATAAGGGGCGAGTTACTTTTCAAAAACGTATTTGAGGTCGGGGTATCACGAACTTAGAGTTAGAGGAGTTGACATTCCTAAAATGGCTTTCCGAAAAAGATATGGTCATTATGAGTTCCTAGTCATGTATTTTGGTTTAACTAATGCCTCAACGACTTTCATGGACCTTATGAATAGGGTGTTCCATAATTATCTTGATTTATTTGTAATTGTCTTTATTGATGATATCTTGGTATATTCCAAGAGTGAGGATGAACACGTGGGTCATTTGAGTATAGTATTGCAAGTCCTCAAAGAACATCAACTCTTTTCTAAATATAGTAAGTGCAAATTTTTGTTAGGGTCGATGGCTTTTCTTGGTCACATTGTATCTAGTGCGGGTATTGAAGTTGATTCAAAAAAGACGGAGGTGGTTGAGAAATGGACTAGACCTTTAAGTCCCACCGATATTCAAAGTTTCTTGGGTTTAGCCGGGTATTATAGGAGATTTTTTGATGGATTGAGTCTATCGCTTCTCTGTTAACTACCTTAACCCAAAAGAAATTTATGTTTGAATGGACGGAAGCTTGTGAAAAAGGCTTCCAAAAGTTGAACTATAAGCTTACCTCCGCTCTGATTTTTGACCTTACCAGAGGATACCGAAGGGTTTGCTGTGTATTGTGACGCTTCTTGAGTAGGTTTAGGTTGTTTCCTCATGCAACATGATAAGGTGATAACATATGCATCTAGACAACTCAATGTGCATGAGAAGAATTATGCAAATCATGACCTTGAACTAGCGGTCGTAGTGTTGCTTTAAAAATATGGAGACATTATCTATATGGAGTGCATATAGATGTGTTCACCGATCATAAGAGTCTCCAATATGTGTTCATCCAAAAGGAGTTGAATCTCCTACAAGGAAGGTGGTTAGAGCTTTTGAAAGATTATGATATGAGTGTCCATTACCACCCCGGGAAAGCCAATGTGGTTGCGGATGCTTTGAGTTGAATGTCTATGGGTAATGTAGCCCATGTTCTCGATTGCAAGAACGAGTTAGTAAAAGATGTGCAAAGATTGGTCTGGTTAGGTGTTCGACTTGAAGATTATCCAAAAAAGGGTTTCATGGTTCATCATAACTCAGAATCATATTTAGAGTTTAAGGTGAAATCTAAGCAAAATCTTGATCCACTGTTGATGGAATTAAAGGAATCAGTTATTAATAAATACATGAGTCACTCTCCCAAGGGGGGATGGGTACTTAGGTACCAACATAGGTTGTGTATGCCGGATGTAGATAACTTGAGAGGGCATTTTTCGAAAGATGCTCATGGTTACCGATATTCTATTCATTCGGGTGCCACAAAAATAAATCGTTATCTTCAGGAGATCTATTGGTGGAATGGTTTGAAGAGGGATATAGCAGAATTTGTGGCCACATATTCTAATTGTCAACAAGTCAAGGCCGATAATAATAGACCGTGATGGTTGAATCAAGGTATAGCTATCCTTTCTTGGAAGTGGGAAGATGTCAACATGAATTTTGTTGTGTTTTTGCCTCGTACATGAAGGCAATATGATTCAATTTGGGTTATTGATGATAGGTTGACAAAATCAGCCCATTTTATTCCCATCAAAACTACTTATCCGGCGGAAGAATATGCTAAGTTGTATCTTAAGGATATTGTGAGAATGCATGGAGTTTACAACATAGGAAGTCAAACGTCAAGGGATGACCAAGATGTTCGAAAACTAGTCGTTTATGTGTTGGTGTGTTCTAGTATGTCGTTCATGTTTTTATGGGTTGTCTTGAGTCAAAAGGCAGTGGAGGTGACCCTAGTGCCCTAAGAATCGTGTTTAGCGTCAAAACTTTTGGGTACAACTTCCTAAGGACCACCTTAAGGATCCTTGAGGATGACCCAAACATGGGCCAAGAAGTTGCCAAGGCAGCACGACCAGGACCACGATGAGGAGACCAGTCCGCATCGCGGGCTTGGAACTCAACATGTATCCATGTTGCATGTATGTCACGAGGCTTACTGCCCCAAGAATAATTCGTGAAACAAATCTGGAAGGTACCTCTAGAACGCGCAACCATGTCCCAGTTGTGACTACATCATTAAAAGTCTAGTTGGACGCTTCTAAAAGTACAATAAAATGTAGGGGTGTTTTGGGTATTTGGGGGATGGTTATTTTTATCTATTTTTAGGCGTTTTAAGTTGGTTAAAACCCATAAACCTAGAATTAGAATTCATTCTTAAAAAAAACTCAACCCTTCCCTCCCAAATAGATTTTCTCAAAACTCCACTGGATGTGAAACTCAAGTTCAAGTTAGGAGATGAGCTCTCAACTGATCTCTTTGATACGCTCAAACTTATTTCTTAAATAAGAAGTAAAGCGGTCGTGTCAAGTAAATAACCCAACTAATGAGGTTGGGATCGTTCCCACGAGGAAAATAGTTTAGACTTAACTTCAATCTATTATTACTATAGTTCAGTCAATTACTTCCTTGGAAAGCAAAAATGATAAAAGGGGGGTTTTCTATTTCTAAATAAATGAAAACAACTAGCGAAATTAAGGGAGACAACTAATAGCTTCAAATGTTGGAGTTTAATCAATTAATAAAAGTAACTAGGAGTTACGTGTTCCCCACAGGTTCATAACTTGATAGTTCTAACTATAACAATTCTTTCCTAGTATCTTGCATGCAAAGTGATAAGTTATGTATTTCTAAATCCTTGGTCCAGCATCTAGAAAATTTCACTTCGCACCTTGGTCCGGCTACGTGTGTTGCTATACTAACCCTTACCTTTACCTCATATTGAGCATTGTATTTGATATTTGACCAAGTTATTACCTCGTACCAATCAATACTAGCTTATTAGATAGTATACACTAAATCTATGTTGATAATTCTTTTCCTATTATCTACCTCCTTGGTCCGGCAAGTAGCATTAAGGCGAGTTCTAACATTGCCCATCCGTTAAAAAGACTTCTAAGCGAAAGAATTATCAATACATGCAAGACACTATTCTAGAATTGTTATTTTAGTTAGGTTTTACATCATTATTCACCTATGGTTCCAACAATCCTAGTTATGGTGTTTAGTTACCCATAGTCATAATCACAATATTCAAATATGTAATATAAGAATTCATGCACTTACTTCAATGAGAAAGAATAAAACCCAGAAGTTCACTTTATTAATCAACAAAAATCACCAACAATCAATTACTGAAATTAATTGAAGACTAAAGATTCTCCAAAAGTGTAACAATAATCACCAAGTGTAATCCACAAAAGAAGCTCAAATAACCAAGAGTCTAACAAAGAGGCTAAAAATAATCAAAAGTCTAAGAAAGAATCTAAAAATAATCAAGTCACGGACTGGAAATCTGTTAAAACGCGACTGGGTCGACGGACCTCGCGACGGATCATCGTGGTCACGACGGGCCGTCATGGACTCCATCGTCCCATACTTATTCAATTTCTTCTGCTTCTCTCTTCATTACCCTCGATGGCAGGTATGACAGATCGTCACAGGCACAACGGTCCGTCGGGGGTTTCCGTTCCATAACACTTGAACTCTTGGAATTTGGGTACTGGGACTACTTCTCTGATCTTCATGACGAACCAGCAAGACGGACCGTCATGGCTACGACTGTCCATCACGCATTCCGTAACCCCACACTTGGTCAGACTTCCCCATCTTCCTTCAGCAGCTGCACTACGATGCCACCTCCGGACCGTCACGGTCACGACAGACCGTCACAAGCTCCGTAGGTGGTACTTTTCTGCATTTCTTGCTCAAAAACCTCCGTATTCATCTTTTAGACAGATTTCCTGCAAATAAAGAGAAACTTACATAAAAATTAATACAAAAAGGCTTTTGGACACACTAAACTTAAGGAAAAAGCATTAAAAAATACCGTGAAACCACGGTATATCGACACCCTCAACTTAAATTCGTTGTTTGTCCTCAAGTGACGCACTATGACTCAATACAAAATCTATGTACAATAGTATCCAATGTTTTATCTTTCGCAATCATTTGGTTATCAATCCCGATCAGTCTCATCATATTTATGCATGCTATCACTATTAGGCTTGAATTATGTGGAATCAGACCATGACACAGACTCACGATGCACTAACACCTATCCTCTTCTATTTCTCATCGAGGTGCTTATATTTCTGGTATTGCAACTCGTGTCATCACTTCAAAACAATATCCTCATTTTTCACACAATGATTTCAGTTTGAGTATAAGGATTACTTTTTAACACTCACTCTCAGAACAAATTCACACTCATTCATACATATTGCCATAAGCTTGCCCTTATTTTCACTGCTTTAAGTTCGCTATACAACTCTTAGGATCACAATAGGAATTTCTTAGCTCGTAACATAGGCTCAGGGTCAGGTAGGGTATATTTAGGTATACTTTAGTGGCTTTTTGTCCTCCTTGACATATCGGCTAAACATACCACTTTTTATCATTTTATTTCGCCCAGTTTCTCATAATCTTTCACCTTGCTATTTTCCCTTCTTTCTTCATTTGTGTAAGTGACTCTTTTCTTTTCTTGCTTGTATTTCTTGTATTTTTTTTTATTTTTTTTCACTTTTCTTTCAACTGATTCTTGAGTCACTTTACTTTTGTTCTTTCTCTCTCTTTGTTCTTTCAACCCCACTTTCCAAAGCATTCCTCATAATAGCCACCCTCAACTCATGGCTTTGCCATGAGTCAAAGTACACAATGCCCAAAGTTGGTGAGGGCCATAAAAAGGGTTGTTTACTGCATTATCCACCCTCAACTTATGCTTTTGGCATAAGCTGAGGTGCACATGTCCAAGGAGGGACCAGGGCCAACACATTATTCCCAGAAAAGATCAGTTGGGGTGAAAAAGAAAGGTCTAATTTAAGCTCAGATCATTTGGATCAAAGAAGGATAAATTTCATTTGGTTTTCTTTTATTTAGGCTAAAAATGGGCTATATTGAATAAGGGCCTATGATCCTTTCCTAATTGTCTATTACAGCTTACTTTTAGCAGGACTAACCAGGCAAGTTCTAGCTCAGTACAAATAGTGGACTATTCAAATCTTCCTCACACTCACTTGACATCACATTACTCTACCAGATTATCAGACACCTAGTTCAAATTTTAGACATAGGGTCATGCAGTGGTGTACCTTTATGTATGCTTAGAGCCACACATTTATCAATTACTATGCCTAGTCATGCATCATTTTCATTTTATCAGGTTATCATTTTAGCCATCATGCTTTAGAATTAAACTATGTACACAAGATATAGACATGCCGGTTCAACAGAAAAAATAATATGTCTCTTGGGGAAAAAGAACAAAGGCAAGAAAACCCCAAAAGAGGATAGTGAATTGCGATACTCAGACTTCACCCTAGCACTCACTTTCCATTTACCCCACCCCCAACAAAAGATATGCAATTGTCCCCAATGCATAAAAAAAATTGAAATACAAGAGTGGTAGGTGAAGCAACCTGGGGCGCAAAGCGCCGACGATCAGCAAGCTGGTGGGTCCGGTTCCCCGGAACTCACTACCTCTGTAATCTGGACACCCTCAGTAGTGTTCACACCATCAACAGCACTATCAGCAGTGCCTCCCGCTATCTCCACATTTCTGGAGCTAAATGCCCCAGCAGCTAACTCTACTGCCTTCATCTGACGCGCCTCCTCATCAGCAAGCGAGGCTCTCCTCGCAGCCTCCATCTCAAGGCGCTCCTTCTTCCGTGCTCGAGACTCATACTCCTCTCGAACCCTACGCCTCTTGGAATGCTCTCGAGGGGGAGGTGGTGGAATCTCAGAAGTGGCGAATAAGGCCGCCATCACTGTGTCTTCAACAGGCTCTGCAGAAGGGGCCTCAGACTCAGGCACCCTAGCGTCTAAGATCAAATCGATGTCTGCGCGAAGACTGTCGACCGCAGCCTGAAGGGTCGACACATCCACCTGAGGGGCTGGCCGGGCTAGCACCCGCAAGTCAAAAGCGTCCAAGCGCCGATAAACCTCAGCGATCTTCCGCTTTGTGTGTTGGACCATTCTCCGCTCCAAGCGCTCTTCTGCCTCAACAATAGACCTCTGCATCCAAGGCTGGATGTGATGCAGAAGTGTAGCCATCTGTGCCTCTAATTTCTGGACCCTACCAGAGCGGGGAAAGGGGCTGAGAGAGAGGAGCTCGGGGCAGTGCTACTACCCGGGATAGACTCGACCAAGGTAGTGTTAGTGGAAGCCGCCTGCGTAGCCGTATCAGCCAGATTGTCACTAAGTGGAGGCAACTATGGACGGGGCCCTCTACGTGGAGCCAACTCATTGGCCTCATCCCTGATGAGGCCGATATCAATAGTTGCCAGCGGGGTCTTGAGCTGATCAACGTGCCATATAGGCACACCTGCGGACCTGCATAGAGAAAATATCATGCATTGGAAAGGGTAAGTAGTTGTGACCTTAAAATCCCTCTCGTGTATGACCGCCTTTAGACCAAGCAAAGTCCACCTAAAACCCGGCTATCATCGCCGCCATCAGTACTGCACGATCCCATGTGACTATATTATCTGCAGCTGTGGGGGAAAGGCAGTGGCGGACAATCAACCATAAAAACTTCGCCGTGAAGGTCAGGTTAGCTTTCTTAATGGCTCCCTTCGGCTCATTCACCCAGTCAGCACCCTCTCCATCAACTAACAAGTGCAGGGCCATCCACCTCTTGGTGGTCTCTCTCAGCGATGGCTCACGCAGGAATTGGCCATCTTTGACAATTTGCCACCGATAGTCAAACTCGGCGGTGAGAGGGGTCCGGTTGGCATCAACATCCTCTCCGTATAGATATCGGCGGATGGCAGGCAGGGAGATATCAACCTGAATGCCACGTACTCGGACATGCTCCAGTGGGGCCTGTTTGGCGGGGGCAGCCCGCCTATCAATCTGTGATCTGAGAATAGCCACGTAAGAGGCGTAGAACTCTCTGACCAACTCTTCACTATAACATCCCAACGAACGCGCTTTTCACTCCAGTCGATGTCTGCTGAAGAGATTATGGATCTTTGGCATAGTCAGGAGACTTCCCGTAAGGACCCGCCGTTCCAATGTAAGTGTCCGTGTCATGACTCCTTTGTTATTCAGAAACTTTGCGTCTGAATAGACTTGATACTGCCCGTCGACACACCACCGGTTGGACTGGTCGACAACCGGGGTGAGAGCACGAGTTGGTGAGCCGGGTGTGGATTTAGAACTGTCAGCCTCATCAGACGAGGCAGACTGTGCAGCTGTGGCGGGTGCAGGGACCTCAGCAGATCCGGAGGCTTCCTCCTACCACGAAACTCCTAAGGAGCCAGACACTCCTTCTTCATGAGTAGCTGACCCAGAAGGTGTGTCGGTCAGTGTGCGCTCCTCATCAGGCTGGGAGGCAGTGACTACGCCGGACGCCACCTTTCTAGGTCTTGCTCTGGCAGCACGTGCAACTCGGGATGGGGTGGAAGTGCCTGAAGTCACGTACTCGGGGTCACGCTCATCATCAGATCCAATGGCGACGTTGTTTTGGTGGAATAATTGATAGTACCTGTAAAGAATCATTATTAGTACTAGAAGGAGCAAACAAGACAAGCAAAACGATACAAAATAAATAAAAGAGTTAAGATGTCATGACATTTCTATAGTAATAGTGAAATACGACGGACCAGGTGATGGCTCGTCGTTAGTATGACGGGCCGTCATGTATTACTTTAAACTATGTTTATGTGGAGACCCCTGAAGGAAAGTCTCTGACAAGTATGACGGATAGGCACGATGGACCGTTATGATTATGACGGTTCGTCGTCGATGTCCGTCGTGGGACACTTAGAAAAAAGGATGGAGACCCTTAGAAGAGGGGTCACTGACCGTCATGACGGTTATGCAGGACGGACCGTCGAGGGTATGATGATCCGTCGTAGGTGTCCATCAGAGGATACATGGAAAAAGTATGGAGACCCTTAGGAGAGGGGTCTCTGACAATCATAACGGTTATGCAGGACGGACCGTCGAGGGTATGACGGTCCGTCGTAGATGTTCGTTGGTAGACACTTAGAAAAAGTGAGAGACCCTTAGGAATAGGGTCTCTGACCGTCATGACGGTATGTGCAGGACGGACCATCGTGGGAATGATGGTCCGTCGCATGTGTCCGTTGGAGGACACTTAGAAAAAGTGAGAGACCCTTAGGAACAGGGTCTCTGACAGCCAGAACGGTTGTGCAGGACAGACCGTCGTGGGAACGACGGTCCGTCGCGTGTATCCGTTGATGGACACTGGGAGAAAATTGGACAGTGGGGTGTTAGGGATGTTGAAACGGACCCAATGACGGTCCGTTGTGGGTACGACGGTCCGTCATCGGGGTCTCGTTCTGTCATTCAGTGATAGAACGGGGGGATGCCCCATTCATCCCTTATGACCCAAAGGAAATTGTTAGTGTTTTAACCTACATTTGTCTAACCCAAATACATAGTAAACTAGCAACGCTAAAGCACCTATTTCTAGAGTTTTAACAAGGCAATTTTGAAGATTCTCAGCCTAGGTCAGACATAATATGTATTAAAGAATGAACCCATCAATAAGAAATAGGCTAATACTAATTGATAAACAAAAATGCAATGTAAATGGGTAGAAATCAGAGACACATACCTGAGAATTTGAGAAAAACAAGCGAGGAGGGTACTTGGTGATCAAGTAAAGAACCACAGCAGCAGACTCCGACTAGTAGGGAGTGGATTTTAGAAATCGGGGAATTTGGGAAAATGATCGGTTGAAATAAAGAAAGGTAGGAAATTGGAAGTTGAAAAGGAAGGGAAATGGGAGGAAGAGGGAAGGAAATTGGTGAAATGAAGGGGGTGGGGTTTTTAAATGTTAGGAATTTTAAAACCCCCAGCCGGGTCAGGTCGGGTACGCTTCATTAATGACGTGACGAGCCCCCGACGATGGTCCGTCGCAGTTGTGACGGTCCGTCATTGATTCCGTCGCGTGTGCCCTAGTTTTGAAAATAACAGAAAGACGTACTTGGCACGACAGATTCATGCGACGGTCCATCGCGGTTGTGACGGGCCGTCGATGTATCCGTAAGTGACTGCTGCAGAGTGATTTTCTACAGAATTTCCTGGTGATGTGCCTGCAAATTTAAAACCCATTAGTAGAAAATGGTACCATTACTAAAAATAAAAACTATAAGTATTGGGTTGCCTCCCAACAAGCTCCTGATTTAACATCGCGACACGACTGAGGACACTTGATTACTCAGCCTTCATCAAGATGGTATGCCTCTATCACTTCATTCACCGATGCAGTATGCCCAAAATAGAGTTTTATTCGTTCTCCATTCACATTAAACCGCACTCCTTCCTTGGTTTCTAACTTAACTGCTCCATGAGGGAATACTTGGGTAATCAAGTAAGGGCCAGTCCGTTTGGACTTGAGCTTGCCCGGAAGCCAATGCAACCTAGAACTGTCTAAAAGCACCAAATCCCCAACCATAAACTCTCGTTTTACACTTTTTAGGTCATTATCCTTCTTCATCTTTTCTTTGTAGGATATAGCAGATACCGATTGGAGCTCACCACTCTGCCTCATGGACCTACAAATGTTGAAGGTCGCTTCTTCATTGTTCAACCGAAATTTCATCTACCCCTTTTCCATATCAACTAAGGCTCTACCCATAGCAAGGAATGGCCTCCCAAGAATAATAGGCACTTCAAAATTGACTTCACAATCAAAAATAACAAAATCTATCGGAAATATGAATGACTCTACTTTTACTAGCACATCGTGGAGTTTCCCTATAGCCCTTTTCACTATTCGATCAGCCATCAGTAGCCGCATTGCAGTGGGCTTTGGGTCACCCAAACCCAACTTATTGTAAATCGAGAAGGGCATGAGATTTATGCTTGCCCCCAGATCACATAATGCTTTCGCAAAATGTAATGACCCGACTGTACAAGGAATAGTGAATGCACCCGGATCTTATTTCTTTTGTACGAGAGATCTTGTAGCAATAGCACTACAATGCTGCATTCTATCATCATCCTCGAAAGTGACCGATCTTTTCTTTGTAACCAGATCTTTCATAAACTTGGCATAACCGGGCATTTGTTCTAAAGCTTCTACCAAAGGGACATTGATTGAAAGTTGCTTCAACATGGTTATAAAACGCCGATATTTACCATCCTCGGTCTTTTTAACTAATCTTTGAGGAAATGGCAGTTGTGGCCTAGGCATGGGAGTTACCTTTTTTGGCACTTCAGCATCTTTTCCATTGTTATCTTCTACTTCACCATTAACCTCTACCACTTTATCAGTATCTTTGTCACCTTTTTCTCATTAGACGGCATAGGTGGGTCAATGGTTTGATTACCACCGCGAGTAGTGATTTCCATACAATGTCCATCATTTTTCAGATTTTAGACAGTGTTGCTAGGAAGAGTGCCCGGTTGCCGTGTGTTCACAGTCGCAGATAATTGGGCCAATTGTAACTCAAGTTGCTTAATCAATATTGCATGTGTATCGACTTTTTGCCCAATACCCGCTAAATCATTCTTCAACTCTTTATTGTGCTCATCACTAGCATCGAACCTCCTCATCATTTTATGCAACATATCCTCAACTCGTGCCATACTACCTCCACCATCCCTAGGAGTAACTTCACGATTTTGAGGAGGAACATAGGGCCCATTCCTATCATTTCTATTACCATAGTTACCCCTGTTGAAGTTGTTGTCGTGGTTGTAGTTTCCATCTCGGACATAATGACCCTCACGGTTATAGTTACCATAGATCCGACCTTGGTTCCCTTGACCTTGGCGCCAATTCTCCTGATTAGAGACTTGGGAACTTGGCCAGAAACCCCCTGTTTGCTCATTTACCGCATAGGAATCCTCCTCATAATAGCACTCATCATTTGGTGGCAGTGGTTTTGACAAGTAGTTGACTGCATTTATCTTTTCTGCACCCCCAGTGACATGTTTTAATACCAACCCAAGATCAGTTCTCATCTGAGCCATCTCTTCGCGAATCACATCTGTGGCCGGGTTGTGAGTGGATTGCACTGCAAAGGTATTTCTCCAGTATCTGACTTTCTAGTACTCCAAGCTTTATTGTTCTGGGAGATTTTCTTTAACTCTTCAGCAATCTGAGCATAAGGACACTCCTAATAAGAACCACCCTCTATAGTATCCAACACCGCTTTATTATTATCATCCTGTCCCCGATAGAAGTATTCCTTCAGTGACTCATCATCTATGCGGTGATTTGGGACGCTTCTAAAAAATGAGGTGAATCTATCCCACAAACTACTAACTGACTCTCCTGGTAGTGCCACAAAGTTGTTTACTCTGTCTTTGTGGTTTAGTTTCTTGGAGACCAGGCAGTAGCGTGCTAAGAAAACGTTCTTAGTTGGTTCCAAGTGAAAATTGAGTTGTAAGGGAGCTCAGTGAACCAAATAGCAGCCTCTCCCGTCAGTGAGAGAGGAAACACTCTCAGCCCTATTACATCCAAGTCCAAGTCAGGCCTCCCTACAAAGCTTTTACATACTGCCCTTACCTTAGCTATATGGGCATGTGGATCCTCAGAAGGTAGCCCTGAAAACAAACCTCTGGCACTGAGCATTTGCATCAGGCTACTAGTTACCACAATGGTGTGGCCTGGTGGTAAAGGGGCAACACAAGTGGCCCATCAAAGTCTGCTATATTGTCATAGCCTCTGTAGTATTCTTGGGGCCGTGGAGCTGGATTTTGTCCCCTCTGTTGGTTTTCACACGGAGCATCGGGTAACAACTGACCATGAACATCACCAGAGCTGGGATGTTATGGTTTAGATCATCATTATTAATTCCAAGTTTTGATTCATGTTGCGTAGTGTACGCTCTAATTCGTGATAGTAGGGAAACAAGGGTTCTCTTCCTCTAAGTGTATTTGGCATACAAAGAAGATGGTTCTGCAAGAATCAAAAACAATAAAAAAATTACAATTAAGAAAATATCGACTAAACTATAGTAATAAGTTTAAGTTAATCTAAAAGCAACTTTCCTTGGCAACGGCACCAAAATTTGATACGCTCAAACTTAGTTTTCAAATAAGAAGTAAAGATGTCGTGTCAAGTAAATAACTCAACTAATGAGGTTGGGATCGTTCCCACGAGGAAAATAGTTTAGACTTAACTTCAATCTATTATTACTATTGTTCAGTCAATTACTTCCTTGGAAAGCAAAAATGACAAAAGGGGGGTTTTCTATTTCTAAATAAAACTGAAAACAACTAGCGAAATTAAAGGAGACAACTAATAGCTTCAAATGTTGGAGTTTAATAAATTAATAAAAGTAAATAGGGTTTACGTGTTCCCCACAAGTTCATAACTTGATAATTCTAACTATAACAATTCTTTCCTAGTATCTTGCATGCAAAGTGATAAGTTATGTATTTCTAAATCCTTGGTCTGGCATCTAGAAAATTTCACTCCGCGCCTTGGTCCGGCTACGTGTGTTGCTATACTCACTCTTACCTTTACCTCATATTAAGCATTGTATTCGATATTTGACTAAGTTATTACCTTATACCAATCAATACTATCCTATTAGATAGTATACACTAAATCTATGTTGATAATTCTTTTCCTATTATCTACCTCCTTGGTCCGGCAAGTAGCATTAAGGCGAGTTCTAACGTTGGCCATCCGTTAAAAAGACTTCTAAGCGAAAGAATTATCAATACATGCAAGACACTATTTTAGAATTGTTATTTTAGTTAGGTTTTACATCATTATTCACCTATGGTTCCCACAATCCTAGTTATGGAGTTTAGTTATGCATAGTCATAATCACAATATTCAAATATGTAATATAAGAATTCATGCACTTACTCCAATGAGAAAGAATAAAATCCGGAAGTTCACTTGATTAATCAACAAAAATCACCAACAATCAATTAATGAAATTAATTGAAGACTAAAGATTCTCCAAAAGTGTAACAATAATCACCAAGTCTAATCCACAAAAGAAGCTCAAATAACCAAGAGTCTAACAAAGAGTCTAAAAATAATCAAGAGTCTAACTCCAAAAATTAGGTTATTTGAACTATTTATAAAAAATAAAAATCTAATTAAATAAGGAATCTATTTGCTGGAAATTTGTCAAAACGCGGCTGGGTCGACGGACCTCGCGACGGATCGTCGTGGTCACGACGGGCCGTCATGGACTCCGTCGTCCCATACTTATGCAATTTCTTCTGCTTCTCTCTTCATTACCCTCGACGGCAGGTATGACGGATTGTCACAGGCACAACGGTCCGTCGGGGGTATCCGTTCCATAACACTTGAACTCTTGGAATTTGGGTACTGGTACTACTTCTCTGATCTTCATGACGAACCAGTAGGACGGATTGTCATGGCTATGACGGTCCGTCATGCATTCCGTAACCCCACACTTGGTCAGACTTCCCCATCTTCCTTCAGCAGCTGCACTACGATGCCACCTACGGACCGTCACGGTCACGACGGACCGTCACTAGCTCCGTAGGTGGTACTTTTCTGCATTTCTTGCTCAAAAACCTCCGCATTCATCTTTTAGACAGATTTCCTGCAAATAAAGAGAAACTTACATAAAAATTAATAAAAAAAGGGTTTGGACGCACTAAATTTATGGAAAAAGCATTAAAAAATACCATGAAACCACAATATATCACTCTTCAACAATTTTCATGGGTATTCAATCAATAAGGTATGGTAAATCTTTATCCTTGGATACCCTTTCAATCAAGGAGGTTTATCAAAGATTTTCCAAAGAGTTTCTATGATCAAGTTTCCCAATTTGCAATCTAAACATGAGTTCATTCTCAAATTGTTTTCAAAGTCATTGTAATGATGAATTGATGTTCACTCAAGGTTATTAAGATGATTTTCAATGTAATTCCAATAAGAACCCAAAATCTCCCTATTCTCTTAGCTTAGCCTATAAAGTGGGTTTTGTGATCTAGATGGATGTTAATTGAATTAAGCTTAGATTGTGATGTATTACTGAATGCTATTGCTATATTTAGTTATTGATTATGAATTTTTGAGGATTGATCTATGATGATAATAGCTTGTAGATTTGGTAAGTTGACCTAAATTCTAGTCTATATATTGACATTGATGTTGTATGGTTTGGTCCACTTATGGTGGCGGTACTTACTTCTTCTTAATCTATGCATGTTGTAATCATGACCTTGAGGGTGTTAGATGTCAAATGAATTATTATTATGATAATCATTTGTATGAAGGTATGCCATGAAGTTCATGTATGCAGTCCTCAATGCTAGTATCATGATTAATGTGTATGGATAATGTGAAGTATAATGTAAATAATAATGTTAGGGATAAGGTGTGGTATACATGATTGATAATGTTAGGCATTATTGTGGAATGACCCCTCCCAATATAACCCTATATGAATAAGTGATCTTATACATGTTAGAAGTGGCGGAGCCAGAACTTTCAATAAGGGGGGTTCATGATCTGTAGAAATAGATAGCCAAAGGGGTTCAACATCTACTATGTATACATATAAACTTATTTTAACCATGTATAAATAATATAATTTTTCATCGAAGGGTTTCGATGAACCCTGATACGCTCAAACTTACTTCTCAAATAAGAAGTAAAGCGGTCGTGTCAAGTAAATAACTAATACTAGAGTGGTAGGTGAAGCAAACCTGTGGCGCAAAGCGCCGTCGATCAGCAAGCTGGTAAATCCGGTTCCCCGGAACCCACGTCCTCTGCTATCTGGACACCCTCAGTGGTGTCCTCAGCAACAACCGCACCATCAGTAGTGCCTCCTGCTATCTCTACAGTAGGGGAGCTAGACGCCCCAGCCGCTAACTCTGATGCTCTCATCTGGTGCGCCGCCTCCTCAGCAAGTGAGGCTCTCCTCGCAGCCTCTATCTCTCGGTGCTCCTTCTTCCGTGCTCGCGTCTCGTCCTCATCTCGACCCCTACGCCTCTTGGCACTCTCTCGAGGGGGAGGTGGTGGAATTTCAGAAGTAGCAAAAAGGGCCGCCAACACTGTGTCCTCAACAGGCTCGACAAAAGGGGCCTCAGAATCCGGCACCCTAGCCTCTAAGATCGTGTCGATATCTGCACGATCACTGTCGACTGCAGCCTGAAGGGTCGACACATCCACCGGAGGGGCTGGTCGGGCTAGCACCCTCAACTTAAAGGCGTCCAAGCGCAGGTTAACCTCAGCGATCTTCCGCTCTGTAAACTGCACCATTTTTCTCTCTAGGCGCTCTTCGGACTTAGTAATCGACTTCTGCATCCACGACTGGATATGATGCAGAAGAGTGGCCATTTGTGCCTCTAGTTTTTGGACCCTAGCAAGCAGGACCAGTGCCGGTAGAGGGGCTGTACGAGAGGAGCTCGGGGCAGTGCTACTACCCGGGATAGACTCGACCGGGGTAGTGTCAGTGGACGCCACCTGTGTAGCTGTGCGGGCCTGGGCTACCGTATCAGCAAGGTCATCAGCAAGTGGGGGCAGCTCCGGACGGGGCCCTCTGCGTGGAGCCAACTCATTGGCCTCGTCTCTGATGAAGCCGATGTCAACAGTGCCCTGCGGGGTCTTAAGGTGATCTACGTGCCATATGGGCACACCTGCGGACCTACAGAGGGCAAAGATCATGTACGGGAAAGGGTAGGTAGTAGTGACCTTGAATGCCCTCTCGTGCATGACTGCCTGGAGAAGCCATGCGAAGTCCACCTCGAATCCGGCTATCATCGCTGCCATCAAAACTGCTCAATCCAAGGTAACGATGTTATCAGCAGCTGTGGGGGAAAGGTAGTGACGGACAAGCAGCCACAAGAACTTTGCTGTGAACGTGAGGTTGGCCTTCTTGATGGCCCCCTTCGGCTCAGTCACCCAATCGACACCCTCTCCATCTACTGACAGATGCAGGGCCATCCGCCTCTTGGTGGTCTCTCTCAGTGATGGCTCGCGCAAGAACTGGCCATCCTTAACTATCTGCCAGCGGTAGTCAAACTCAGCAGTGAGGGGGGTCCGAGTAGCATCAACACTCTCGCTGTATAGAAATCGGCGGATGGCTGGCAGGGAAATGTCAACTTGTACGCCCCGTACTCGAACCTGCTTCAGTGGGTCCTATTTAGCGGGGGCAGCCCGTCTATCTATCTGTGATCGGAGAGTCGCTACGTAAGATGCGTAGAACTCTCGGACCAATTCTTCACTTTATCGTCCCAACGGACGTGCTGTCCACTCCAAGCGATGCCTGATGAAGAGAATGTGGATCTCAGGCATCGTCGGGAGACTCCCTGTAAGGACCCGCTGCTCCAAGGTAAGTGTTCGAGTCATCACTCCTTTATCAGTCAGGAACTTGGCGTCGGAGTAGACTTGGAATCACCCGTCGACACACCACCGGTTGTGCTGGTCAGTGGCTGGGGTGGGGACCTGAACTGGTGAGCCTGATGTAGAGTCTGAACTGTCAGCCTCATCAGACGAGGCCGACGCTGCAGCTGTGGCGGGTGCGGGAACCTCAGCAGAGCCGGAGGCTTCCTCGGACCATGATACTCCTAAGGAGCCAGACGCTCCTTCCTCATTTGTGGCTGACCCAGAGGGTGTGCCGGTCAGTGTGCGCTTCTCATCAGACTGGGAGGCAGTGACTACGCCGGACGCCACCTTTTTGGGTGTGGCTCTGGGAGCACGCGCAGCACGGGAAGGGGTGGAAGTGCCTGGGGGCACGTACTCAGGGTCACGCTCATCATCAGAGCCGATGACCATGCGGGTAGACGGGGCGACAGACTTCGATCGCCCGCGTGCATAGATGCGGTCTTGCTTGGGTGCCATAGTAGATAGTACCTGTAAAGGATAAATATCAGTACGAGTAGTGGCAAACAAGACAAGCAAAACCATACTAAACAAAACATTGAAAATAGTAGGTAATTGCTATAGAAACAGTGGCACACGACGGGCCTGGTGACGGCCCGTCGTGACTATGACGGACCGTCGTGTATTACTCGGACTGTGTATATATAGAGAACCCTGAAGGAGAGTCTCTGACTAGCATGACGGTCTGTGCAGGACGGACCGTCACAGGTACGACGGTCCGTCGTAGGTGTCCATCGTAGAACACTTTAAAAAAATATGGATACACTTAGGGGAGGGGTCTCTGACCGTCATGTGGTCGTGCAGGATGGACCGTCGTGGGTATGACGGTCCGTCACATGTGTCCGTTGAAGGACACTTGAAAAAAAATGAGAGACCCTTAGAAACAGGGTCTCTGACAACCAGAACGGTTGTGCAGGACGGACCGTCGTGAAGACGACGGTCCGTCACATGTGTCCGTTAAGGAACACTTGGGAAAAAATGAGAGACCCTTAGAAACAGGGTCTCTGACAACCAGAACGGTTGTGCAGGACGGACCGTCGTGAAGACGACGGTCCGTCACATGTGTCCGTTAAGGAACACTTGGGAAAAAATGAGAGACCCTTAGAAACAGGGTCTCTGACAACCAGAACGGTTGTGCAGGACGGACCGTCGTGAAGACGACGGTCCGTCACATGTGTCCGTTAAGGAACACTTGGGAAAAAATGAGAGACCCTTAGAAACAGGGTCTCTGACAACCAGAACGGTTGTGCAGGACGGACCGTCGTGAAGACGACGGTCCGTCACATGTGTCCGTTAAGGAACACTTGGGAAAAAATGAGAGACCCTTAGAAACAGGGTCTCTGACAACCAGAACGGTTGTGCAGGACGGACCGTCGTGAAGACGACGGTCCGTCACATGTGTCCGTTAAGGAACACTTGGGAAAAAATGAGAGACCCTTAGAAACAGGGTCTCTGACAACCAGAACGGTTGTGCAGGACGGACCGTCGTGAAGACGACGGTCCGTCACATGTGTCCGTTAAGGAACACTTGGGAAAAAATGAGAGACCCTTAGAAACAGGGTCTCTGACAACCAGAACGGTTGTGCAGGACGGACCGTCGTGAAGACGACGGTCCGTCACATGTGTCCGTTAAGGAACACTTGGGAAAAAATGAGAGACCCTTAGAAACAGGGTCTCTGACAACCAGAACGGTTGTGCAGGACGGACCGTCGTGAAGACGACGGTCCGTCACATGTGTCCGTTAAGGAACACTTGGGAAAAAATGAGAGACCCTTAGAAACAGGGTCTCTGACAACCAGAACGGTTGTGCAGGACGGACCGTCGTGAAGACGACGGTCCGTCACATGTGTCCGTTAAGGAACACTTGGGAAAAAATGAGAGACCCTTAGAAACAGGGTCTCTGACAACCAGAACGGTTGTGCAGGACGGACCGTCGTGAAGACGACGGTCCGTCACATGTGTCCGTTAAGGAACACTTGGGAAAAAATGAGAGACCCTTAGAAACAGGGTCTCTGACAACCAGAACGGTTGTGCAGGACGGACCGTCGTGAAGACGACGGTCCGTCACATGTGTCCGTTAAGGAACACTTGGGAAAAAATGAGAGACCCTTAGAAACAGGGTCTCTGACAACCAGAACGGTTGTGCAGGACGGACCGTCGTGAAGACGACGGTCCGTCACATGTGTCCGTTAAGGAACACTTGGGAAAAAATGAGAGACCCTTAGAAACAGGGTCTCTGACAACCAGAACGGTTGTGCAGGACGGACCGTCGTGAAGACGACGGTCCGTCACATGTGTCCGTTAAGGAACACTTGGGAAAAAATGAGAGACCCTTAGAAACAGGGTCTCTGACAACCAGAACGGTTGTGCAGGACGGACCGTCGTGAAGACGACGGTCCGTCACATGTGTCCGTTAAGGAACACTTGGGAAAAAATGAGAGACCCTTAGAAACAGGGTCTCTGACAACCAGAACGGTTGTGCAGGACGGACCGTCGTGAAGACGACGGTCCGTCACATGTGTCCGTTAAGGAACACTTGGGAAAAAATGAGAGACCCTTAGAAACAGGGTCTCTGACAACCAGAACGGTTGTGCAGGACGGACCGTCGTGAAGACGACGGTCCGTCACATGTGTCCGTTAAGGAACACTTGGGAAAAAATGAGAGACCCTTAGAAACAGGGTCTCTGACAACCAGAACGGTTGTGCAGGACGGACCGTCGTGAAGACGACGGTCCGTCACATGTGTCCGTTAAGGAACACTTGGGAAAAAATGAGAGACCCTTAGAAACAGGGTCTCTGACAACCAGAACGGTTGTGCAGGACGGACCGTCGTGAAGACGACGGTCCGTCACATGTGTCCGTTAAGGAACACTTGGGAAAAAATGAGAGACCCTTAGAAACAGGGTCTCTGACAACCAGAACGGTTGTGCAGGACGGACCGTCGTGAGTACGACGGTCCGTCACATGTGTCCGTTGAGGAACACTTGGGAAAAAAATGAGAGACCCTTAGAAACAGGGTCTCCGACAACCGGAACGGTTGTGCAGGACGGACCGTCGTGAGTATGACGGTCCGTCACATGTGTCCGTTGGAACAGGGTGCTAGGGCTTTTGCAACGGACCCTACGACGGTCCGTCGTGGGTACGACGGTCCGTCATCGGGGTCTCGTTCTGAATAACAGTGACAGAACTGAGGGTACCCTATGCATCCCCGATGAACCCACATCAAACTTGTAGTAATTTTGACCTACATTTGTCTAACTCAACTACCTAGGAAACTAGCAATGCAAAAGCACCTATGTCTAGGGTTGTAAACATGGCAATTTTCGAACATTTTTAACCTAGGTTAGATAGAATCGTATAAAAGCAACAACATATGACGAAGAACTAAGCTAATACTAACTAATAAACAAAAATGCAAGATAAAGAAATTCGAGACACATACCTTAGAAATGGAGAAAACAACTGGACAAGTACTCGGTGGCTAGGAAAACACCCACAGCATCAACTCCGACTAGTAGATTAACACTTTTAGGGCTTTGGAGAATTTTGGGGGAACAATGATCGAGGGGGAGAATATGGAAGTTGAAAAGAGAGGGAAGTGGGAGGAATAATGAATGAATGGGGTTAAATGAAGGGTTGGGGGGGGGGTTTAAATGGTCTAATTCTGAAAAAAGACTCCAGCCGGGTCGGGTCGGGTACGACTCATTAAACACACGACGGTTCCCCGACGACGGTCCAACACAGTTGTGACGAACCGTCGTTGGTTCCGTCGTGTGTGCCCTAGTTTGAAAATAACAGAAAGACGTACCTACTACGACGGAGGCATACGACGGTCCGTCGCAGGCGCAACGGTCCGTCGATGTATCCGTCAGTGACTGTTGCAGAGTAGTTTTCTGCAGAATTTCCTGGTGATGTGCCTGCAAATTTAAAA